>NW_028262380.1:57696944-57849333 GCF_047370975.1 Nipponia nippon
TGTTGGTGTGCAACTGATTGCTTATATAAAATATGCGTCCTTTTGATCAATGAGGACACATGTGAAAAGCACTTTAGTATTTTTTAACAGATTCCAAAGAAGACACAATTCGCATAATCCCCTAGTACGTGGAATTGTACATATTTGTGCTCGTTTTGCCTGCTGGGTTTAGTTTAAAATGTCGCCTTTGAAAACTATCCTTCGAAAAGTATCCTTCTACAAATAGTACTTTGAGATGCGGTTTTTGATGATACCTATAATCAAATGCTGCATAGCGCGACAGGCTAAAAATACTGATGTGAAGGTGCAGCCATGTCAATGTCTGCTAGAATGCAAGATGCTGTTGGAAATGACAATAATATTAGACCTGCCTTTCATGCCTTCCAGATGCACTGAAATTTTCACAGGATGCCATGAAAGTAGCTAAACAACAGCATAAAAGCAACGAAATGTTTGTGGTTTTAAAAGTGTGTTGCCATCTTTCGTAAACTGTAAGTAAAGTGGTAGCAGATTTGGTTTGTGTTTGTAAATGTATACTTCCCCTCCCTTTTTTTTAGCAGAGGAAGCATCTCTAATGCCTTATTGAAAAAGATATGTTTATATAAGTGGATGGCTATTTCTGAATGCTGAAGATGTCTTTGTTTCCAAAAAGGACTTCAGACTTTGCTTCAGTGTAATTTTATTTTTAATAAAGTAATTCCCAAGAAAGTGTTTGAGAGCTTTGCATAGTCATTTTAATGAGTTCCATTTGTTGACTAAGCTTGTGGTGTTTGGTGTTTTCCATCTCACAAAGAAAGCTTTTGAGTGAGGAGATGTTACAAAATGTTTTGGATGAGGAGTGAAGGAGGTGGGGGAATAAAGTGAAACTGGGAAAATACAATGCCAGGCATGTTAGGAGCACATGATAGAAAGAGTATGTCTGTTCATTCTCCCAATGCAGTTTTAAAAACACTGTTACTTGGAATAAAAGGAGGAGAGAGAAGAGTGGAGGTGAGGAAGACAAAAGGGCGAATGAGTTGCTGCCAGGAGGAGATGCACAGCCTGAGGAACGAGGTGGGAAGGAGAACCACGGCAGAGTAGTCGAGGCGTAGTTTTGTTGGGCTCCTGGCATAGAGGGGTCGGAGAGGGGAGGGCAGAGAGAGAAGGGGGTGCCCAGGGAGAGCCCGGGGTGGGGGGCAGAGGCCCGGGGCCTTCGGCGCGGAGGGAGCCCAGGGAGAAGCAGGAGATCCCTGCAGGCAGAGGGGAGGGCCGAACAGGAGGCAGCAGAAGCGCTTGTGGGGAAGGAGTGGGTGTGAGCGCTGGCGTGCACGGAGGGCTGGGCGCTCGGGAGCAGCTGCGTGTGGAAATCCTGTGTCTTGCACCCCAGAGTTAGGTTGCAGGTTACTTGGCACAGTGCTGGGTTTTTTTTTTTTTTTATGAAATTTCATCACTTGTATAGACAAGGAACAGTAACTCGGAGCCTCTCTTTGGGTAAAGCTGTTGCTCGTGGCTAATCTGCTGTCACATGAGGCTGAGCCAGGAAAGGGAATTTTTTGCATTGCGCCTTTGGTACAAAGCGCAGAGACGTGAGAATACTCCCCTGCTTTTGTTTGAAGAAAACAAGTTGCTTAATGTTTATCCCAGTGCTGACTCAAGTAGAATATGCAGTAATTGCCGTCTTGTCAGCTGCCGCTGTTGCTGACTTGAAACGCTGGTCGTTCATGCGATAAAGGAATCAGATGGAAAATTACGGTGGTCTGCATCGATGTAATTCAGCCATTAGTATTTATAAAGGAAGGATTTTTTTTTTTGTTGTTGTTTACTATATAGTTTGTGCGAGCCTGAAAATGAAAGAAATCCCCTTCTAGTTTGGAAATACCGTTATTACAGAGTGCTTCTAACGTTGAGAAAATGAGCGGCTACAGCCCAAGTGTGACCGTTTGGAAGGAAAGGCAGCGACCTCGGCTGCAAAGGGCAGAGGTTAGAGCAGCCTCTGCACCGAGCCTGCCGTTGGCCAAACGCCAGCCAGGGGCTAGCAGGGAAGTTTAGCGGCGCGCGGCAGCGTTCCTGTTGTGCCGACCTCGGTGTTGCTGCTTCACTCCTCTTCAGGAGCCAAAAGTAGCGCAGGCGGAAGGGGTCGGAGCCCTTCTCCCCGCGGCGGGCAGCCGGGCCCGGGGGCGCCACCGCCCCCCCCGCCGCTCCCCGGGGCGGAGCGCGGCGCTCGCCCCGCCCGGCTCGGCCCGGCGCGGCGCGGCCCAGCCCCGCCGCCTCTCGCTCCGCGCTCCCCGCCATGGCCTTCGCCACCCGCCACTTCGTGCGCGCCGCCTCCTCCGCCGCCGCCACGGCGGCCGCCAAGAAGCTGATCGTCAAGCATGTGACGGTCATCGGCGGCGGCCTCATGGGCGCCGGCATCGCCCAGGTGAGCGCGGCCCGGCCCGGCGGCGGGGCGGGGGCGAGGGGAGGCGGCGGCGCGATGGCGGCCGTTGGGCGGCCGTTACTCGGCGCGTGCCCCTTCCCGTCTCGCTGGGGGCCGGGGCTCGCCCCGTCGCGGGCCGGTCGGGTGCGGGGGGGGGGCCGGGCGGCCGCGCTGCTCCCCCAGCGGCTGCGCTGGCCGGGGCCGCGGTTCCTGCTCGGCCGCCGGCTGCGGCCCCCTCCCGGGCCTTGCGGCCCCTTCCCGGGCCTTGCCGCCCCGCTGCGGCGCTCTGACCTGCCCCCGGGCGGGAGCGGGCAGCGCGGGAGGAGGCGAAGCGGTCGCTCTGCGCTCTCGTCCCGTCGGGGCGCGTCACGTGTTGGCGCCAGTTGCTGGCCCGGCCTTGCCAGCTTAAACGAGTCGAGTCGCCGCTCGGGTGTTCTCTCCGAGTTGCACGGCGGGAGCGGTATTTAAAACCAAAAAACCCAACCAAAGCTTCTCTGAATGTATTATAGTTTGCGTTCAAATTATTTCACGCTATGCTTTTTTCAGCCTGCGTTTGCCTGAGAAGTAGTGGCCGCTCTTGCACGGGAGGGGCGTACGCTCGGCAGCGCCCGACAGTCCTGGTCCACCTGCCCTGTGCAAGGCACGTCGGGGAGCTGGGGCGGGCGGCCTGGGTTCATCGCAGCCCCAGGATGAGGGCTGCTGGGAGCGCCGAGGGACGCAGCCGCTCTGCCGTCTTGGCAGACTTCTGCGAATTTTGGTTTTGTTGCTGCCGAGGCGTAGGAAGCACTGCTGCAGCGCTGCTGCCCAGTTGCTCAACTTCCAAACTTTTTGTTCTATTGCTAATCCACACATCTTCAGGTCTGATGGGTAGGCAAGAACCACCAACGTCAATGTTTTAAATTGTTTAAGGTGGTTCTTAAGACAATGCGTGGACTATTTATAAGCCAGACGGTGTGTAATAATGTTTTGAAAATGTTGGTCCAAGAAAGAAGCTTGTTCTGACTTGCCAAGGGAGCAGATCAGGTGACATTCTACAAGTTATTAAAGTAGAATACAGCAGCTAAAATGAACGTTTGGCTGTCCGTCATCTGCAGAATTACAAAGTGGTTAATATTTAAATAGGACTTATTTTCCCAGTGTTTAATCTCAGGCCTTTGGCTTTCAAGTTCATCTTTAACTTGGTAGCTTTGGGACAGAAGACTGAACGGTCCTGTCAGTGATTTGAGATTTAGATATTTACTTAATTCACAGGAAGAGCCTGTTGCCCAAGATAAACAGGGTAGTTCACAAACTTCACAAAGAGCAACTGGAGTATGCAGGCATCCCCAAGTGGAAACTCACAGTGAGGCTGGAGTTCATAAATACCAATTCTCCGTTTTAATGAATTAATGGGTTTCCTTCTCAGAACTGAAGATTTCTCACATTCCTGGCAAACCTCCAGCAGGAGGAATACAGGGGCTATTTTTTTTGCTAGGGAATTAGCTAGTTGTTTATTAACTTGTCTGGTAAAAACACTCCCCTGTACCTTGGTACTAGAGTTTGAGGTTTCCACTGAAGGAACCATTAAAGAACAACTTTGAAGGAAGTTGTTCTCATGTTTGAGGAAGATGCACACTATGCAAAGGTTATAATTCTGTGGGGAAAGTGAACTGATCTGCATATTCTGTTAGACTGCACGTTTTCAGAGAGCAGCTTGTCAAGAGAAATATGTCCGGTATTTAGCAGTAACAGGGGTTGCAGTCTTCTACCACTGTTAAGGACCGAGGACTGTTTTTCTGACCATCTGCCTCCAATTTACCAATCCAAAAGTATCTCAAAGCAGCAATGACTCTAACACTGAGTGGTGTCTCCTCTGCACCCTGTTAATAAAGCTTCTCCTCCCTTTCAGAACACTTAAGAATTTGTCTCTTCTCTTTCCTTGCTTTCTCATACTGTCAGGAGAAGCTAACCTCTGCTAAAATGTATGGCTGAAAGCCAGGAGTTTAGAATTTCTGATTCTGTTATGTGAAAAGCACTTCTGTACGAGAAAAACATTAATTGACGCACCAGCACTCTTGCGTTTCTTATTTAGTATTCTTAAGATCATTCATTAGCAGAGTCCGAGCCAGCATGTGTTTGAATTGCAAGGAGATGGTATGACCTTTTGCCATTTTTCTTCTCTCCTGTCTATGCAAATATGGTAAAAATGAGGTGGCAAACGGGAGATGTTAATTTCTCTAGAATTTTTTTTTTTGCCAACTGGTCAGTGATGGTATAATCATAAATAGATAATCAGTGAAGCATCTCTTATAAATGTGCTTGGTATTGATTTTTCTTCTGAAGAGTGGAGGGTCTTGCTTTGCTGTTGCAAATGATCAGTGAGAGAGGAAGTGTTAGGAGTGCAAGTCCAAGCTTGGTTTAAACGTTTTTTATGATTCAGTTGTTTTTATGAAATGGCCATAGTGAAAATAAAAAAAATAATAAAAAAAAAAAGATGGATAAAGAAATGTCCAGCTGCAGACTGTGTTAAAGCTATACTGCTGCTGTCCAGAGGCAGCCTGGCATTTCTTTATTTGCTGGATTAGTGAGGCAACTTGGATGAGAATAGCACCATGCTTTTCTTTAGGCGATACCTCTGTATTTTTCATTTCAGCTAGCTTTGTTGGAGTAGGTCTTGTGGGCACAGGAGAATCTTTAGTCTCTAGGTGCAAGGTGAGATGTAAAGCAGAAGTTTGTAGAAGGTAAGCTTCTAAGTCATGTGACTTTAAAAACAGCCAGTGGAACCATGTTTTAACATGTTTTCCACAATTATTATATTACAACTCTGTTCGTTCAAGAATTCTGAAAACAAAGACAGGCTGTTGCTAACCAACAAGAGAAACGTGGATTAATGAATAGTGAGGTAACAGTAATGAACAGCTGATTATTAATAGGCTGGTGCAATGTGGGGAAGTGACATTATATGTTTGAAATTAATTGAATACCAACCAAAAAGGCAACCCGGTAGTGCTATCTGTAGCTGAGCCAATGTTTGTACCAAGTCCGTAGTAAGGAGCGTTTGCGGGCCTTTCAGGTCTGTGGCGAACGTTTCACTGCTACGCCCAGCTCCACTGTCACCTGCCTGTTGTTGCAGGGACATGCTCATGGCCTAACAGCAGAGCTGTGTTACGCGACGTCCTGGGAACACAGGGTTAGCCATCCCTTATGCCACCTGCTCACGTTGCCAGCATTCCAGTTTTCGTCTCCACAGCCCTTTTTCCTTACAAGATCCAAGGATCACAGCTAAGCCGCTTGCTCTTTTCAAGACGGCTGCTCATTCTATACCCACAGCCTGAGAATTCAGCTGCCTCCGGGCACAGGCAGCATTCTGCAGACAGCTGGGGGGAAAAATGGATTGCTTTTTGCCTTCCCCTCAAGTTGTTCAAGACCTTTATCCCCCAACTGTATGCAGGTTTTTATGATTTTTCTAGTAAAGTGCATAAGTCTTGATTCAGTGTTCTTTAGCTCTCTTCTGCCTAATTCATTGCCTAGTTTATTGTCTGCCCCAACACAAATCAATATGGTTTGTTGTTTTATGATACTGATGTTGAATCTTTATTTTTTAACTTTCAGGTTGCAGCAGCCAGTGGTCACACTGTGGTGTTGGTAGACCAGTCAGATGAAATCCTTAAAAAGTCTACAAAAGGAATTGAAGAGAGTTTGAAGAGAGTGACAAAGAAGAAATTTGCAGATAAGCCTGAGGTTGACATCATCTTCTTTATAACTCTAGAAAAACTTAGGAGAATGAAACTACCGTACTGAAGTTCTGATATTGTGTACAGTTATGTATTATAGAGCATGTTAATATATTGGCTTAAAAAGAAAACTTTTTCCAGTGTGCTGAAGAACTTGGGGGTTTTTTGTTTTGTTTTGTTTTGTTTTAATTCAGGGAGGCTGAAAGATGTCTTATCTTATTTTCTTTCCTTTGTAGACTTCAGCCTTGAGATAAAGATTGTAAACAACTTGGTGACCTTTTAAAACAGATGCTAAATGTGAAATGGTGCCATATTATTCATCCTAACTTAATAGCAAGCTATCTTTGAGTGCTTACCTGGGAATGCACCAATTTTGTCCAAAAGCCAATAGTCACAGAATTTTCTTAATCCCTTTTTGTAAGGACTTCCTAAAAGAATGAATTCAAAGATCTCCTATTTGCTTCAAAGCAGATTTGATTGGCTAGGAAAATTTTGTTAGTGAAAGCATTGTATCTGTATATACTTGGAACTTTCTCACTGATTTGAAAATGTAGCAGACTGACTGAATTTTTGAGGGCTCAGAAACACTTCAGGGGTTTTTCGTGTAAAAATAAATTATATCATTGTGAACAGACCTTGCAACTTCTTGGAAATGTTTCAGGCTGGTGCTGAGTTCATTGAGAAGACCTTAAAGAACCTCACAACAAGCACAGATGCAGTAGCAGTGGTCCACAGCACGGACCTGGTGATAGAAGCCATTGTGGAGAACCAGGAAATTAAAAGTGAACTCTTCAAGAGGCTGGATAAGTTTGCTCCAGAGTACGTGTATTTTTCCTGTTACGTTTTGAAACTTAGACCTTTGTATCTTCTATTTTTATTTTTACACCATTAGTTCTGCATTGTCTTAGCTGCTTTTTTAAAAACAGGAGTTTTTATCCCTTAGACTAACTGCAGACTGTCATGTGGTATGGAATAGTTGTTGTGCTAGGTGCATATGCTGCAAACACTTTCAGGTGTATTCAGCCAGGTTTATTTACTTGTTGCATTGCTTCATTTGATGTGCTTCTGGGTATGTTTAGTCATAAGGTTTGTCCATCTACTCAGCAAGTTCAAATCCAAATGCAAATGAATAACAGTAGAATAAGCTTGTCATGGTACACACGAGGTATGGTTAACGTATGTGTTCCCATATTTAAATAGGGAATTGGGATGATAAAATATTTGTTTTTAGCGTGCCTAGCATGAAAAGTTTTAAGAAGTCTGAACCTCTTAACTGTAAGTCACAATCAGCTCGACAGTAGCTTAAGTGAACTAAGTTTACTTTGTAATACAAGAGTTTGGAGATAGCTCATTGCTGGTTATTGTGGGTGAGGTAAAAGTGTAAATAATTTCTTAGCATGTGCTCACGCAGTTACTTACAGCCCCTGGAACTTTCTTTGAACTATATTTGATAACTGTTGGAAGTTACTGTTGAATTGGATTCAAACCCAAAAATGCTGTTTAAGCGAGTGTGCAGCTTCAGAAGCTTGATCCTTGTGATGGATGACTCAGGATCACAAGACCTTGACTGCTTGCAGGTTGAGGTTTTAACTAGTACAGCTAAATCTGGGGATATTGGCTGAGAGGTATTCTAGGCTGTCTAACTAAAGAACTAGGCAAGCTGTGGCTTGAATATCATGTCAAGGGAGAAGAGATGTTATCATTAGTTATCATTTTCAGGCTGTCTCATATGATTGGTAATCAAAATTACCTGGTGCCTTCTGAAAACAATAAATGATCACAAACAGTGGTGCACTGAGCACAGGGAAACTTGCTGTTACCCTTAGTCTGACAGGCAGAAGTAAGTAGGTGCCTTTGACAATTAGGAGGACACCTCGTCATGATTAGATTGTGCTTATTTTGTGAAAACAGACTGTTGGTTGCCTGAGTCTGTTCATATTCAGCAGGGAAAGCTAATGAGCAAATTAAGCCTATTCAATGGCAAACTGTCTAGAACCAGTCAGCAAGGAAAAGTGGACACAGGGAGTTGGAGCGTCATTTAATAATATGTATCTTTGGAACACCTGAGGCTATTTTTTAGTAAGACTGAGCTGTTTATAAGCGTAGCTGTCTTAAAACATAAAATTTTACATTACAGAGTGTTAAAAGATATTGGGAGTTGTTCAGATATGCTCCTTCCTGTGGCAAAAGGAATGATTTTGCAGGGTTGGGAAAAGTGACGTGAGACAAGAAGCCTTCCTTTTTAAGAGAAATGATGATAAACGTGCAGATGCCTTGCATGTAGGATAAAGAAAAGGGGAGCGAATGGTGAAGAATATGGGTTAAAGTGTAGAAAGTCTAGATGAAAAGAAAGAAAAGCTAGTAAAGTAATGAAACTTAGTAGCCAAGTGTTTAAAATATTAGCTCTTAGATACAAATGGTAATTTGTAATTATGTGAGGAATACAGAGTTACAGATCGCGTGAGTAGCGTCGGGAAAAGCAGAAATGCCTAGAGAGTGTTTTTCTGTGTGTGGAAGGAAGCAGTGGGCTTTATTCATCCCGCGCGGCACAGCAGTGGAATGGAAAGCTCTCCCTGTCAGCGCAGGCGTCCTACAGCCTTCACTAAGATTCAACGTTTCAAAATTTCTAAAAGTAGTATGTAGGCTAACTGTTTCATCAGCTTAATGGGGGTGGTGGACTTGCGGTTGATTGGCAACAAAGGCAAGATTTGTTTAAAGGTAGCTTTGAGTCTTGGGAGAAGTTTTGCTTCCGTGGGACCCTGGGCGTTAATGGCACAGTGAAGTGTATGTTACGGGCAGAGATCCTGAAAGACCAGGCTTCTGAGGAGGGGGGACTTGTCTGAATTCAAATCTCGGGACTTACCGCAGGGGTAACTGATCAAAACGTAAGGGGCTGTGTATTACAGTTGCTCAGACCAGATGATGAATTATGCCTTTGGAACATAAGCTGTGTGAAACCTTCCATTTTTCTTCTTTTGTACTGTATCCCATGTCTCATGTGTTTCCTCAGCTGCAACAGCTACATATTTGTCTCCCGTTTTTGCACTGCGATGACCTCGCCAATGAAGATAAGTTTGGGAACAGCACAAAAGCAAAGCATTGCATTAAAAAAACAAAATGCACTTAACTTATTTCCTCTTCCTTTTTCTCTATTAATAACTATAATTTCTCTGAAAGTGGGTCTATAAATGGAGGGGGGTGGGAAAGCTATTCTTTATTGAGAGAAGTTTTATTTGGGGGTGGGGAGTGAATTTCTTTGGTTTTCAGAGAAAATGTAATGAGCCAGGAGAGTTTGGCAATGCCAGAGAGCATTGGGAACTCAGGGTATTCCTCATCTGGGTAACTGTCCAGGTGGAACGGTGACTGCTGTTTCTTGGATGCCATCAGTCTGAGCGCATAATGGTTTATGTTCTTAGAGCTTTGCAAAATTCTTTGTGTATGCTCCATTCCTCTCAGTGTTATACTCATCCTCCTAACATGGTAATTGCTACTGTGTTACATGGTCATCGTCTTCAGAGCAGGCAGTAAAGCATTGCTACCCACTCTTCAGTTCTGTTTTCCTTTTCTTGAATCGGGTTCGTCTCACATTTCCATTTTGAAAAGGTCAGCCTAGGGTTTTTGTAGAATATCCCCATGTTCTTTGTGGCTTTTAGGCCTTTAAACACTGCAGCACTTTTCCAAACAGGATCATAGTGAACATGACAAAAGCGTTTTTCAGGTATCCTCTTTAAGAGCTCTTGCCTGCTTGCTTTCTGTTTATTTCTGGGTGGTGAGAATGCCCGTCAACATCTCTTGGTCTAGGATTTATCTTTAGATGTGGAAACTCAGCTGCGAACTGGCCAGTGGTTTTCAGCTGTTCACTGTGTTAGAATCAGCGTGCTATAAAACTGTTACAAAAGAAGCGTTGTTCAATGTTCACTGTGTAATGGAGCTGGACTGTAAGACTCAGTTTTATTGAAATGGTGTGTTTCTCTTGTGTTGGACTCTGTTTTTAATGTCTTCCCATGACCCACTAGATGGCACCAAGAGAAAGCACACTGGCGGTGCCTGGACAAGCATCACTAGGGCTTCACTGTTGCTTTCAAAAGGCTTCCAACTCTGCTGTCACCTGAAGCACGGGTTATGTAATTCTAACTCACAGAGGCATCTAAATTCTATTTTAAACTCCGTTTAAATCAGTTGGCTGGTCAGAGCAGAAAGTGTAAACAAAATGCCTTTGTACACAATACAAATATAACGCTTTTTTTCCGAAGGCTTTGTGTCATGTGAGGCTACAGTATTCACCCACAGAAGTCATGCTGAAGTAAAATCTCTTACTTTAAGTGAACACAGATATAAACCTAGCAAAGATTACATCTCACAAATCAGTGTGCTTAGTTTTTATGTGAATATTTGAATTCTTTGTATACGGTGGCAGATTTTCAGAGAAGGTAAGTGTCTTTTGGATGCATTGACCTTGCAAGGTCAAAACTATGAGATGCAGAATACTCTTTTTAGTACCCCACCTCCGAACAATATAAGGCCCACTTTATGATGGGGAAATAACAAAAGAATATTTGTAAGAAATGTAAACAGGAATTTTCAGGATTTTTTATTTCCTTCTCCGTATCAAATTCTCAAAAACTGAGAAAACATAATAAAAAATGGAAATCAGTGTGGGTTTTGTTATCCCCAAATGTTTTCTTTTAACGCCACTGTAAGATATCCCTACGACTTGGACATAACTTTTCTGGAAGCTCCATTGCAAAGCTCAGTGGTATCTTGGTGAAATGTAAACAAAATACCACTAGAGATTAACATTTGATGAGTGCAGTAGGATAACTTTTTGAAAGGTCAGTAGGATACAGCCCAGAACGGAAGGTAGAGTTTCATCTCTAGTTTAGTTTCTCATTTTTGTGGTTTGAAGAAAAAGCCATTTCTGTAAGTTTTTGGTGTGATGTCAGTGTAGCAGGGCTGTTGAGGTTCTGAGATATTTCTGGAAAAAAAAATAAAACCAACAAACCATTATAAATTGCAATTAGTAAATCTAGTTTATGTCTGGAAAAGGACTTTATATATGTCTTAAAATTCTTGTGATTTTATGTATCCTTTGCAGTGTGCTATGCATGGCAGTTTTTATCTTTTCTCTGTTTTTTTTTCACCAGCTCTTTGCTCTGGTGGTAGGTTTTCTCGTTACGTCTACCATTGATCATTATTAAAAAAAAAAATAGATTCCAAATTTTTCTTAGGGCTCCAAAGTGCATTTTTGACATGGCAAATGATTGGGTTTCCATAGATATGTAAATGATTAACAATAAAAAAATACCATTAGGTTCCCAGGGTTGCTGAAGGAATTACCTGGAATAGATTTGGGGAGTTAACAAAGATTTTCTACTTACGGAGTCTTTTTTTCTGTCACCTAATACAAGTATTCAACATACTTACTTGGGAGTCAGAAACTCACACAGCCCTTCCAGTGGTTATTTCATCATTGCTGTACTTATACCTCAGCAAAAGGACCATGATAATCTGCTGGGATACTTCTGAGAATTCTGTGGATGGTTAGCCAATGGATGTCTATTTATCTTCCGTGCACCAATCTCCTACTGTCAGAAAAAGAGCTGTCATTTATGCAATTCATATGTTTCTTTTTTTCAGGCATACGATATTCGCAAGCAACACTTCATCCTTGCAAATTACGCAGTTGGCTAACTCAACCACCAGGCAGGACCGATTTGGTGGTCTCCATTTCTTCAATCCTGTGCCTATGATGAAGCTTGTGGAGGTAAGTGCTTTGTAACATCATCATCGTAACGACTGTAGCACAGCAATGCAATTGTCATCACTAAGAATTCAGTTAGATGAAAGAGCAGATCTCAGTTTGCAGTTCTTCTGATATGGAATAAGCTACCTCTAGTGATAAGAGGGTGGTGCAGTCTCTGTTGTGGGGCAGGTTGAACAGACAGAGGGAACTCCTTCAGCCTCGAGGCTCCAAAGTTCTCCACTGAACTGCCATGATGGAATATTACTGCCTTGTGACTTTTGAAAAAAGTCAGTCATTTTTGTTTCAATGTTCCACATGATTTGTCTGGAAGTATTACAATATTTCCCAACCCTTAAGGAAGTGTGAAAAGAAGTTTTTACATAACTCTTCAGATGTCTTTTCTAAACATACTCTCTTTGGCTACATCATGCAATTTCTAGTAATACTGCAATGCAGAGCAGAATAAGAAATAATCTGATGTTAAGAGTTTATCTGAGCCTCCAAAGTAAAGATCACATTGCAGAAACACTGACAGGTGTCTTTTCTGCTTTTTCTCACCTTCCCCTGTTACAGCTGACCTTGATCAGCAAGAACTTATAAACTCTAGAGTAAGTGAAAATAAACTTTGCATTCTGGCCAATCTGCCCCAAAGTTTCATGTACTTTGTGCCCTTAAATACTGTAAATCTTTTTCCTCTGTCCCATGAGTGATTAGTTCTAGTATTGCCTTGGTGACAAGCACTTCAAATACGTTCTGCCTGCCTTTTGAACTCCTGAGATTCACTTTATTATATTTTTTGTTTGTTTCCCATTAAAGTACATATTATGCACTTGCTTCCTCTGTGTCGTTGAATGTATCATTCTCTTCATCCCCCTTTTGAAATGTTTGAAACTTTTGGCTGAAATGAACAAATTTGATTCAGAGTATGGTTGTCAGACAAGGGCTCGGTCACTTGCAAATTCTCTCTCACTAACTTCGGTACCCATGTGGATTTTTTTCTTTTTAGTTTAGTTTTATTAGTTAGTAGTTTTTTTAGTATTTATTAGTTTAATATTGCATCCTGTGTGTTGTGACTAAATGCTCTGGGGAAATGTTGTAAGAAGGAAAGGAAGGAATTTTGTAGGTGTTGTTAGAGGTAACAGAAATCTTTAGCATAATTCCTTAGGCTAACATAGGCTTTATTGATTTCTGTGTTAACACCTACTTGTTGGCAGTAATTTATTTCTATGGATGAAATGTTCTATGCCTTGTCTCAAGCCTAAAACAAATGGTAGTCTTTAGAAATCTAAACTAAGCCTTTGTGAGGTTTGAAAATACAGAAGATATCAATCATTGTTTGTAAAAAACAAAACAGAGCAATCCCTGTATGACTGCTGTGGTCAGTCTTTATAATTTGTGGGGTTTTTTTTCACCTGACTTATGAATGTCCTAGCCCAGAGTCACTGCAGTTGATGAGTAGTATTTGAAGAACTTTAAAACACAGAAGCTGTGCTTTTAGTGACTTGATCTTGAAAGGCACCAATATTAGTAAATAAATGCACTTTTTAAGGCTGTGCTTTTATTTCAGATTTACTGCTGTGAGTCAGGATTGGCATTGACAAACACTGTAAAACAACATTTTCTGTGTAAAACAGATGTTTCAGTTTGAAATAATCAGGAGAAAATCAAAAGAATTGCCCAAAATATAAAGTATTACTGAAATTGCCAGTCATCTGTCATGGAAGCTGTCCTTCATGGGTCACAAGTCTGCAGTGCCTTTGAGTCTTATCTGCTGTTTTCATAGATTGCTGATCTCATGCTCAGAAGCGCATAGCTTTGAGGGGATTTCTTTCTCTAATAATCCAAAAGACTAGTGCTAAAGTTTCAAAATTCTGAAGCGTATATTAAAAATTCATTCTTGAAACTGTTGCAGTCTTATGTAAGTATCTCAGATATTTTTTTCTAATGTCAAAGAACACTTTTCTGCTGAGAAACAAGCCTTTTCCTCAGTCCTAACAGTGTTTTTTTGTGTTGGCTTTATGTAAGTCATTAGGATGGGGGGAAATCTCTGTGTTACTTAATTGTATGGACAAGGAGATCAGCCTTAACTGCTTGTGTATAGCATTTTTTCAGTTACTGCACAGGGAGGTCAGTTTCAACACAAATATCACAACCAGTGCAGCTTCTGCAGGTCTTTTTTTTTCGTTTTTTTTTTCCTTTTGTCTTTTTTTTAATTTTCTTTTTTCCTTTTCTTTTTTCTCTCTTTTTTCTTTTTTTCTTTTTTAACTTTTTTTTTAAATTTTCTTTTTTCCTTTTCTTTCTTCTCTCTTTTTTCTTTGTTTTTTTTTATTTTTTTATCTTTTTCCCCCTTTTTTCTTTTTTCCTTTTTTTTTTTTTTTTTTGGGTGGGGGGCAGGTCTCTAATAAGTGACTTAATGCATCCCAACTCCAGTGAAGTATAGAAAATAGTATGTGGCAAAAGACTCAGTTGTGAAGAAAGTCAATGTGGAAACATACTACTCAAAAAGCTAAGAGGCTGTCATATATTTGAAAGACAGATTTTAAATTTTCTTCAGAATTAAGTGTCTATGTCATGTTTACATTTGGCACAGGGTAGATGTTACAACTCTTTATATCAGGAACTATGTCTGTTAATATGGTTCCCTAGATTGATGGCATCATGTTTCCTAAGGCAACAGAGACTGTGTAGCTTTTAAAGTTGTCCTGTTATACTGTAATCTCTAAATGGGATTCCAAAGGATGGTCCCTTTTACCATCCATACTGGCTGACTGGGAAAGTATCTTAAGGAAACACATAATTTCAAAATGTGCAAAATGCTGTATCTATCTTTAAAATAGATTTCTGTGTCTGTTACATATATATCCACTGAAACTGGTTTTTGCAAAACAAATGTTTTATGAATTTCTGGAATAGTGTTCTGGATTACAGTTTAATCATTGCTGCACTGGGAAATGAGAGATTCTGCTCAGAAATGTGCTTATGCTCTGCCCAGGTCATCAAGACTCCAATGACTAGCCAAAAGACTTTTGAATCGCTTATGGATTTCAGTAAAGCAGTAGGAAAGAGTCCTGTCAGTTGTAAGGTGAGTACATTTTGATTATATAGGGTTCAGAAGGTCTGTTCTTGAAAACTGTTAATTTTAAGGTGGTAGGTTTTAGTAGATGTAAGAGCACTTCAAGAATTTCCAGGCTGCTTTTTATCCAGTTTCTCTTCCCTATTAAAAGCATTTTGGCAAAGAAAACGTCCACGTTTACCACAAATTCCTCAAAGTAGAGTGACTCTAGACATCTTGTGAGAAGCAGCAAAACTCACAAGTATCAGGGTTTACAGTTTTTGGTTTTTCTTTTCCAGTCTTGCAGAAGCCTGGACTGGAGAGCTTAAGCAGGAGCTCATCTTTAGCCATGCTAGAGACAAGACTGCTACCTCTTGTACTGTGAGGCAGTTGGATGGATCCTCCATGGTGTGTGCTCGTTGCAAGTTTTTCTTAAGACTGCAATAACTAGACACATATTAATCTTCATTGCTTTGCAGCTTTGTTTTTTTTTTTCTCTAGAGGAACACCCTACTTCCCAAGCACACTTTTTCTGAATCCATTAAGTTGTGGTCTGGGTAGCTTTATGCAAGCTATTGCCTTGAGTTTCACAGCCCCCAGGAGACATTTGGTCATAAAAAGAAAGGCCTGCAATCCGGTAGTTACCAGTAATTCAGCATCTGGATGCTGGACTCTAATTCTGGCTCTGCTGCTAAATTGCTCTGTGGCCTTAGTTGACTTTTTTCCTGTTTCTGTGACAGTTCTAAAGTATATAATGTGCAGAATATGTGATGAATTATTGTTTATAAATTAGCTTGGGTAGAGGGCAATGCAGTCTATATACCTGAACCTTCCCCCCCCGCCTTTTTTTTTTTTTTTAAATTCCTGTTGGTAGAAGAAAAGTTGCATGGAATTCTCTGGATTAAATATTGAGGTAAAATGGAATGAACAGTAAAAATCTGAAACAGTAGTAGTATATGAAATAATACTATATTTGCAAAGCTCTTTCTCTTTCCTTTGTATTTTTGATTTTGATTAAAGCTTGTGTAAAAGAAGTTCTATATCAGTTTGTTATCTTCTTCTGACAGCATATATCTTATCTTTTTATTGGTATTCATTAGTGTTTCCTATTGAAGTGATCCTAATTTTCAAAAGCATGGTTTACCAGTGAGCAATGGAGGAGAAGTACACTATTTAGCCAGGAGTGTTTGTAGTGGCGAACACACACAAAAAAACTGTTAGGGAAGAACTGCTCTTCTTGTATCCTTCAGGAAATTGTATCAGTAGAATTTTGCTAAAGAAAAGGCAGTTGCCAACTGACCACATTAAATTGTTTTAAGAGTAATTGAGTTGGGCTTGTAGTAGTTTTATTGTTCTCAGTCATGATGAATGTTTATGTGCCATTCCTTGTTTGTGAAATTCATCCTTTGTGTTTTAATACGGAGCAGATAAATCAGATGAAAAATACAGTTTAGAAAGTACCAGAAGTTGATGATTCAATAAGTGTCTTCATCCACTTGTTTAATTTGTCATGTAGCATTTGAGTGTAGTACTGGTAGAGAATGTATATTTAGAACCCTTTTTTTTTTCTTTCCATAGGATACTCCAGGGTTTATTGTAAACCGTCTCTTGGTGCCATATATGATGGAAGCTGTTCGACTTTTTGAGAGAGGTACTTGTTGGGATATTGACTTCAGGGAATGTTGACATATAACACTGCTGAATGTTGTATCCCTTCAGAAGAGCCTTGGGATTCCCTCAAAAATTTCAGACCTTAAAGGCTGGAAGTGAATAGTGAATATCAAATATGAGCCAATATGTGTAGTTGGAAAGACCTTGTCTTTACTTTGAAATGTCAGTGTATGCAGAGTTGGAAGGCACTTGTTACTTGTGTGGGAAATTTCTGGTGGTGGAAAATGTTTCTGGTGTGGAGATGACAAGGTGAGTGTAGTGCCATTGTAAAAATATCCTCTTCCAGCTGGTCAGGAACCTCCCTCTCTCCATCCCAAGAGGTGTTAATGAAAGTGGCTGAAAATCCTGTAGTGGGACCATTAGCAAAGTTCTCCTGAGTTCACTTATATTGGGCTTGCGAAATAAAACACCAATTTTGAGGTGAGGTAAGTAGTATAATACTCAGTGTCACACTATGGTACTGGCATACAAGTGATTTGGGCTCAACTATTGCCCTGCAAAACCTCCTATTCTCTTTCTATGTCCTATTTTAGACATAGGTTCTTTAGGAACTCCCATCTCACTGCTGGTCTCTTCTATGTTAATTTGGAGGGTAGGTAGAAATAATCACGAATCTCCAAAGAATCACTAATTTTTTCAAAGCATTGATAATTGTTTGAAAAGGAAACAAGCCAATAATGTAGTGGATAAAGAGGAAGTTATGGAGTATAACTGCTTTTATTTCAAGTGCTCTGCTCATAGCTGTGTGCTACTAAGAATGTCATTTGAAACATTTTGTTTTTGAAATCACTCCTTTTTTACAGATGAAAGCACTCCATTATCAGGATTCCACCAAATATGCTTTAAATATTAAAAATCTCTTTTATAGCACATGGAAAGGATGGTTTGATCTCCAGAAAAAATCTAAACCAACACTACTTGTTTATCCATCAACAGATGTACCTAATTACATCTCAAAGGGAGAAAAGAGCAAATTTAGTGACTTGAAAGGCAAAGGCATGGATGCGAGGGGGTGTTCTTCTCTTAGAAAAAGTCACAGTTTTAAATAAAGTGTAGGGGTGTTCCAGTGTGTGTAAAAGAGGTGCCTTTATGTGACATGTATCATTATGCATATTTCAGGAGACAATAGAACTTTTAATTAAATGTAGAAGAAAACAATCACTGAGATTGTATGTTAAAATTGACTCTTCTCTGCCTAAGCAAAACAATATTTTGATTTAATCTTTATTCTGTTTGTATTTTGTTCAACGGTATGATATTTCCAAACTTGTTAAAGTTCATTTATGAATTTTTAACTCTAATGAAATCTATTTAAAAAGCTGGTTAATGTTTTGAAAAGCCTGATGGCTGTCTTCTAATTCATATATTCCATTGAATCAGGTTAAATTTTTATCACATCCTTTGCGTTAATTCTCAGAGTAGACACTTGAGCCAGATTGTCATCCACACTCGTGCGAAATTTGGGGCTCTTTCCTGGCAACCTCAAGCACTGAAATACAATTTTATTGGGGCAGTCCTTGAGTCTTTATTTATACAACATCTCCTTGGGTTAAATGTGTGCTTTTGCATAGGGAAAATACCTTTAGTATATTAACAGTGATTTAAACAGCAGGCATATTATAAATATTAATGTATGGTGGTCTGTACTGCCCTGTTCTTAGTGAAAAACCAAAAAAGCAGTCAGCCAAGTTTCTATGGAAGTCTGCTTTATACTAGGAGACTAGTATGAACTAGGGGTCCAACCTTTGTTTGCCTTTTTACTGTTTTTAATTGTATTGTAACGCAACTGTATACTGTCAGTGGCCAAGTCCCGAGTTCGACAAACAAAGTGGGACAAATCTGTTGATAGAAGAAGTATGTACACCTGCATGAACTTCAAATGAGTTGAGGATTTATGTGTGTTTGAATTTGGGGAACTGAAATTATGTTAGAATTAACTAAGGCTAATTTACCCAGTTTCTCAGAAATAAAACGTGGTTTAAAAAAAAAAATTGTCAGCTTTAAAGGGTAAAAGGAGATATATAAAAATTATTACTTTGTACAGAACTTTCACTGAAGTTGTTGACTTTACAAGAGGTTTTGAAAATTTATTTCTAAGTTTCTCTGATCTTAGGTGTATAAATTGCATAGGCTATGTCTGCCGAGCTTTTGGACACCCTGAATGCCTGTACGCATCAAGCATGGAGGTTATTTAACAAGTACCTCTGGGGTTTGATTAACTTTGTCCTTTTTACAGCATCTGCAAAGAAGTGCACTGCCTTTACCAAAATATATGTTAGAAATAAGCAGTAGAAGTGTATCTGCTTTCATGACAGTATAAAATATGCATTCCCAGCAAAAGAATGAGGTGAATATTAACTGTGACAATGTGGCAATGCAGGATTTATATTTTTATGAGCACAGACTGAAGTAGAAGTAACAGATTTCTGATAATTTTGATTATTATTTTTTAAAATAATTTTGGAATTCACAAATTTAACTGCACCTGCACAGTCTCTTCAGGTCACTCTTCTCTGCCATCTCTGGTGCTGATGGATATCCTCAGGTGAAAGTTGCTGTAGCTAAGCGTGTTACTCAGCTGCTACTGCTCCCCGCCCCCCATGCCTGCCTTGTCCATCAGCTGGATGTCACTTGCCTTCTGGCTGTTGTAGAGTAAGGGTAGCTCTGTCCTGTGCATCATTCAAAAGCTGCTGCTGATCTGATGAAGCTGAAATTGAGACCCTTCCTTACTTACACTATTCAGCTGCTTCTAAAAGAAGCTCTTGATTCTTCATGGTGACCAGTTCTTCCTCTAGTCTTTCTGGTAGGTTCAGCACAGTAGCTCTGGCTCCATCAATAGCGTAATGATCTATACTGAAATGCAAGAGGAAGCTTGAAAAATGGAAAGCAGGCCTGCAGGGCTTTTTTTTTTTTTTCTGTGAGAGATTCAGCTTTATACTCCAGCATGTATATGCTGACTCTGGTTTTTGTGGTTCTGAAACGTGCAGAGATTTCTGTGAAGAGCTGCACCAGGGTGAAATAACACCCTGTTAATTATTTATGAGTGGTGCCAAGTAGATGTGGAATCTTCTCTGTTCATCAAACTGTCAATCTTTTCTCTAGGAGATGCATCAAAGGAAGATATTGATGTTGCTATGAAGCTTGGGGCTGGCTATCCCATGGGTCCATTTGAACTGCTGGACTATGTTGGGTTGGATACCAGTAAATACATTATAGATGGTACTGCATGCTTATTTTCTTCTCTTTTTCCCCTTTTTACCTAAATTGTAGATGAATGTTCTAATGAAAATCTGACTCTTAATTCGTTTAAACTGAATGTTTATGGCATAGCCTTTTAACTGTTGAGGACAAAGGAATGAGAATTCATCTCAGAATGCTGTGTAAGTACAGTATTTGTACTGTATGCCTGTACCCTATGCACATGGGGACAGAACAGTGGTGGTTTTGCTGCCTTCATCAAGTTCCAGGGGAAAATAATAATAATATTAGTGGAACTTGATATGTCTAAAAAGATTCAGTGGGAAGAGACACATGTACTGGAGGTAAGAAATTCTGATGAAAAGCAACAAATGTTGAGACTCCCTATCCTATTTCTGCCAGCCACGTTTTCATTCTCAATTAATAGGAAACCCAGTAAATACCTTAAAAGATGCAAGTATACCATCTCCCTTTCACTGCAGTTGATAAGGGGATGAATGTCAGTACAATAACAAAAAAAGACATAATTGGTGACGGCTTGTTGATGATTGTTGTATTATTTTGAATGAGCAACTTAAATATTCTCAAAGGCAGAATGTCACTTTCAAAATGGCATCTTCAATGAAACCACTTTTGCTTTTAGCCAGTACTGTGGAGTAGTGTTATATTGTTCTAACTGACCATATCTTTCACCAGTATAAATTCAACTTGGAATTTCTTTCCACTTGAATTTCTTTTCAGCATAGCCCTTGTTTTATTTCTTTGTACTTATCTATATTTTAAAAGTTCTCATTTTTTTTTAAAGTATTAAAAATCCTCAGTCATGCAGATTATAAAGTGTTCAGAGTAGACTACACCTGAAGACTAATTGCTAGATTTGCTCATAATCATCAATACTGATCTGTGCTTTATGCAGCTGTCTTGGAGGGTCTCAGAGAGTCTAGAATAAGTTCCAAACCTCCTTCAGTTTTCTGACCTCTTAATATTTTTCTAAGGAGATGCAGATCTCTATTACGTTTGCATATAAACAGAACTGTTACTAATTCATCCACTTCTTTTCTTCGACCAGGATGGCATTCATTAGAGCCCAACAATCCTCTTTTTGCGCCCAGCCCACTCCTGAATAAACTGGTAGAAGAGAAGAAGCTGGGTAAGAAGACTGGAGAAGGATTTTACAAATACAAATGAACTCCAAACTTCAAGAGGTGTTAAACTGTCTGTGTATGCTATTCAGCATTGCCATATTACAGGTGAATTCTGTTTAAATCTTCCCAAGGATGGCACAAGCTGCATTTAGAACATAACCCACCTCTGAACTGAGCGATTGCGCTAGTTAACTACTTCTCTGCTGAAAGCTTGATTCGGTAGATAATTTTTTTCTTGTAATTCTGAAAAGCTTTATATGTACAGTGCCTTCATGCAGATGTTGATTTTTCAGGTGCAGGACAGAATGACAAGTGAATTTATGTATTTGAAACATTATTATATTAACAGGAAAAATCCTAAAAATAACCGCACTTTCTTAAAAATAAAATTTTCAACAATTCTGTATGGAATGTCATGGCTTGCAGTTGATGTACTTGGTTGTAGGCCACTGGGTGGCAGTCTCTTTTCACTCTGGCAAATGTAGTGACGAAAAGGCAGTAAGTTGTTTTGTGAGGGTTTTTCTTAAATGCAGTGCTAATCTGTAGGTATAAATTACAGTGCCTTGAACAATAATTTTTTGAGTGTCATACTGTTTAAAAATAAAAATCCTGCAATGGCAGGCTGTCACCTGGACAGAAGGTTCCCAATACAGCATTTAAAAGCAGAACTCGTGATTTGTGTTGGGATTTTCTGGCATTTTCCATTACTGGTTGATGGCCTCCTTTTGCTAGGTGCTGTAGAAACATAACAAAGTGGTAGTTTCTATTCTGAAGGGCCTAATACATAGATTTGGTTTTTATTAACTAAGCTAGGAAGCTGGTGAAAGCTTCTGTACGCTTTCTAGAGTCCTGTAAATTGGCTTTATTTACTGGCTCTTCATTTCAAGTGTCATTTTTACACTACCACTGTAGTTGAGTATTTTGGGGGATTGAAATTGGAGTCTGTGCTGTGTAAACAAATAGGTATGTCTGGCTGTGTGAGGCACCTTCTGGTTTGCAACTTCACTTCCTTGGAACTTAGCAGAGCCTGGATTTGTTCATGGCGGGAGTGCTGCAAATCCTGCCTTTTCTCCAAATATCGCAGAGCAAGTGGTCATGAGGGTTGGAGTTCCAGTTCAACTGAGTAGTAGTAGTCTTTTACTTTGTGTATGTTGCATCTGCAAACTGAGTGCTTATATATTTAAGTAAAGAAACGATGAATAATTATTTAACTCTAAGTTGCCTCTTCCTCCCCAACTTCAATTCAGATTGCATATAAAGAAACCGAGGCTGACAGATGTTAATTTCCTTGCACACGATCACACAAGAAATCTCTGAGTAGAGAATAAAAATTGTTGGTTTATTGGATCCTGGTTCCTATTACAGATCTTCTGATTTTGAGACGCTTGTCTTGAAAGAAGAGGGTTAAAGAAAAGAAATGGTACTGTAGATAGTCTCTTTCCTTTACTAATATATCGTTAAATTGAATTGATTTGCGTAAAACACAGTCCACTTCTTGCACCTGAAGTCTGTTTCACTTGAAGGTTCTTAGTGCCTGTAATTCAGTTGAGTGACTTCTAAGTGCTGCAGGGTGAAGTTAACTTCAGAACTTAGCTTAGTTTTCAGTAGTAATTAAAAATGGAAATGTGTTTTACTCTTCTGTCTTAAACAATGTTATTTGTTTTTTACTAAAACATTTGGGCAGAATTAACCTGATGCTGCTCCCTTTACTTGGAAGATCATCTTTATTTTTAATTTGGAAATGCTTAGGTTTATAGCAAGGCATAGGCTATTTAATAATAAATGTGCAAAATATTTTTCGCTATTAAATGTGATATTGTAGAAAAACAAACTTTCTCTAAAACAGTGTTGTCCTTTCAGGAGCTCTAACAGGTACAGTATGTATATATGTAATATATACAAGAAACCTGAAAGAGGCATTTGTAAGTTTGGCTTTCTATTTCAGAAGAGACTTCTTTTTCTCTGTAGCAAATAGGTCATGTGGAGGTACTTTACTGGTGGGTGGGGATGGTTTATTTTATCAGCATGTGGAGTACTGTGCCAGAACGAGCAGAAATGAGGTAAAGGGCCAAAACTTCAAATACTCTCCCTTAAATCTAGATCAGAACTCTTAGTGGTAATTGAATGACTGGGGCCATTGAATCAAGGTAAGCCTTTTCTTTTGCTCCTCTGTCAGGAGGTGTGGAGGATGTAGAAGTCCCTTGGCTTCAAGATCATGATGAAATTAGTCAGAAGTAGGATATTACCTAGTCGCTCCTGATTTGTACAAGAATTTCTGCAGCTTTGACAGTTTAAAGATGTCTGGGAGGCTCAAAGAATGAGCAATGAAATAAAGGAATTGTCTGTCTCCACCTTTCCCTCAATAAAGATTATTTCCCAGCCATTGCTATGCCTGGACTTGATGCGGAGGTACGTGAGCCACCTTCCACTGCATGTAGTGTTGAACAAGTGAAGGGCAATCTCCTACTAGTCAGTACCTCAGACCAGGACATGGTACATTAGACCTGCTCTCACCAGTCAGCTCTTCCTGAATTTTTATTAATAGGGGAAAAGAGATGGTGGAAAAAAATGAGGGATAGAAGAGAAAAGAGGAAGGGTGTTTGGCTTCCCTCACTGCCTCCTCCTAAAACCTTTAGTCTTCATTATCCTTTTTGTCAGCAGGCCTCACAGGTTTGGAGCATTTGCCCCACTTCAGTCAAAGCTTTGAGATGTAC
Source organism: Nipponia nippon (assembly GCF_047370975.1). NCBI lineage: Eukaryota > Metazoa > Chordata > Aves > Pelecaniformes > Threskiornithidae > Nipponia > Nipponia nippon. The sequence continues at coordinate 57,720,576 of NW_028262380.1, forward strand.
GCTTGGCACTGCTTGGGGGCAGCTTGACAGCCAACAGCTGAGGAGTCGGACGTGAGCCTAGCTACTATTGCAGCTGGGAAGATGGCTCCAGATTCAGCATCTGGGTCATTTCAGCTGCCAAATGTGCTCCATCTATGGTCATCCTAGCTGCTGACATGAGTGGGGAGAAGACTGGAGCACAGCAGACTTTACGGAGGGAGCTGAAAGCAGAATCTTAATTGGACTAGAGGAGGATGCTCTGCATGAGTGGCTTATGGAGTATTAAGTGCAAGAGGCAGCAGTAAAGTTTGATCTGAAGAGGAATTAAGCGTGTAGAAGTTAAAATTTGGCTTTGCTCTAATGAATGAAATACTCTCCGTTAATGGCACTGAGCACAATAATACACAATAGTAACAGCTGCCTGTTTGTTGAGTGCAGATGTCCTAAAGTTCTAAATCTGCATCTGTGCTTGCAAAAGTCATTGAGCTTTTCCGGTATATTACTGTAGGAGATTAATTTTCTTAGAAGATACAGATATCAACTTGCAGTATGGATTTGAATCTGGCATGGAAAGTGGAGTTTGTTGCTTCCTCCTGCCTTCATTGTGGGGACTTGCAGAACATCACCTTGGTAGGAATTCAGTTGGGAAAACAGCATTGCCAAAGAATTTAATGTATGTTAATTGTCTGTTGATGAAGTCTAGCCCTTGGAAATGAGTAGCTGCCTTGAAGTGCATAGCCCAGCTCTGTCCAGATGGGAGTTTTGTGAACCTATGCGTTATTTTACACAGCAGGAAGAAGGGTTGACTGAGCAACTGCATAAAACAACTTGAAAAAGTACCTTTTTTCTTTTCAGACAAGTTATATTTTTCCCCCAAACCATCTGAGTCAAGGGTTTTGAAGTGACAATGCAAAATGTCCTTCAAAAACCAGTTGTTACAAACAGCAGGCTATTGACAAGACTGGAGTTAACTCCAGCATCTAGCATGGGCTCTTCAGATCCATGAGATCCAGCCCTACCAGCCCAGTGCTCCAGCAGTGAATCAGGCCTCTGAAAAGCATGGTAGTGGCTTCAAAATGAGATTCAGAGTTTTGTTTTGGTTTTGTTTTCTTAATGCCATATTTGGTGGTTCTTCTTCTCCCAATGTTTGTTCTGTGGATAAGGTTCTTATCACACTTTCAGATATCTATGAAACTTTTGAGGTTTGTCAATGAATTTCTTCTGTAGATCCACTTACTATAAATTAGTGCATGTTTATCAGGCTGGAGAGGAAAAAAACAAGAGACTTGTTGTATAAAGCTAAGTGTAGCGAGATGCGATTGTCTGGTTAAATCTGTCCGTGTTATTAGAAAGAGAAGGGCATCTGAAAAAGAGGTACTTCCAGTTTGCCCACCCAAATGGTTGTCTTGGTGTGAAAAGGTCTTGTGTATTCCTGACTTTGTGCCAGGCTTTGGTCAGTAAAGTCTGCAAATGAGTTAGGTGTAAGCCAACTCAATGTAACATATTCCTGCGGTCAGAAAGGTAGGTGCTAGGGGATGTAGGTACCAGCAAACAATCTCTGCTGTTGTGTTACTTTGTACTTTGTTTGCAGTGCAGTATTGAGGGCTGAGATCACTGAGGACAGGGTGTTTGGGGGTGTACAGTGTAGTGGCATCAAGGTGATGGGATTGCATTGTTCCTCAGGGAAAAAAAGAGTATGATCAGCCATGAGAAAGTACGTGCTCTTTCTGCTGCTGCTTTGGGAAAGCACTTTTGACTTTTTTTATTTCATGAAAAATTCTTCTTGCAGAGAGATTGGAGAACTTGTGTGAAACTATAGATGCTTGCTGTTCTCTGATGAATTCTTTGTGTAAGCATCCACTGCGTAGCATCGTGAGAAACGAAATGTTTTCCATGTCTCAGACTATTGCTTTTCAAGCCTGTGTCCATTTTGATAGATATATAGTTGATGGTTATTGCAAATGTTCAAACGAATAATTTTTATTAAGCTATCAACACATAATTGCCAAAGTTTAATGAATGCTTGTTATTCTTACATCTAGGGAAAGCTACTGTACAGTACCAAGTGGCTTTAAAGATGTGGGCAAACCAGAAGCAGTTTTTGTAGTTCGTAGTGACCAACTTTCCCTAAAAATTTACTGCTGACAGTTTTGGAGTTAATTTTTTCAAGAGAGGCCATAGTCTTCTTGCACCTGTAGCTGTGGTGCTATGTTCTTACTTTTCTAACTAATACCACAGCAGTGACCCACATCTCAGTATTTTTATTCACTACAGTTTGCAACCACGTGAGCAATTATAAAACTGACCTGAATGATGCCTATTGCCCTGTGCCTTTTGGAAGAGCTGAGACCAGGAGCAAAAGCAGATGCTATGATTCTTTTGTGAGCTAGATCTTTTCATGTTATATGTTCCTTCAGCAGCTTTTTCTGTTGTTCACAGCCAGAGGGAAGTGCTTCTGCTGAATTCTGTTAGAGAAGGGTTAAGTAGAGCCACAATCTGGCAACTGTAAAGATGATTTGTAGAATGATCTGTCTTGAATTTTATGATCTTCTCAAAAGTTCATGTTAAAACTGAAATCCCTTTTTATGTACCATTTGCTATCCAGTATACTTTTCCATTTATAAATGCAGTGCTATGCAGAGTCTTAAATTAAATGTATATGATCACAGAACAGTATGTAATGAGGTCTGGTGTTGTTACTGATAAGATATTAATCAGATTTAGGTTTGTATGCCCATGAAGCAGCTTTGCACTTGTTCAATTCGCTCTTCTCTTTTATTCCCTTAGAGGTTTTCTATTTGGTTTTCTATAAATTGCAAGTAACTTGCAGCAACGCATTCTTTGCAGAGAAGCTAGCACCACAGAGGTCTAATGCGGGCGGGATGTTTTGGTTGCTTCTGGGGTAGGAATAATACAAACCACCAAACCTAGTTATTAAAGGAGCCGTTTCTTTTGTCATGTGGTGGCATGAGGCATCACAACGAGGCATAAGGCCAAGTTTTGTTTCCAGCCTTGGGTCAGATGTTGTAAGTTGGCCAGGGCACAGGAGGATATTTTAGCACAAGGTTTTTGCTTGGCGGGCACAGAGGAACTTGTCGCTTACTTTGGCTGTTTCATGCTGCCAGATAACAGGATTTTTTCATAGCCTGTTGTTCACTGCTGCTTTGCTTGGTGCATCTCTGTCCTGCCTGGTAACAGCTTCTTCTATTCTGGTCCCATTTTTCTGCCAGCAACCACTTCTAGGGTGGTTTTCTGTAAATGGACAATCCCTTACAGTATTCACTAGTTAAAGAATGCAGAATTTTTGTCATTAGTAACCTAAACCCCCTATTTCAAGTTTTGGCTTCAGCAACAAAAATCTTGTGGATTAACCACTTTCACCAGCAAGAGGCTTTCTGATGAGCTGTGGGAAGAAGTGTATGCTTGGTGGTAGGTCTACAGTAAACAGCTGGAATTTGCATGTGGTGAATTAGCACCAAATAAAATCCCCCTCTTTTTTTGCTTAATTATCCTTCCATACTCAAATGGATCTATTAAACGTTTGCGCAATAGAAATTGGTAAAACCACGCATTTACAATAAGTGGGTTTTGATTGTGCACAGACTGAGATTTGTCTGCTCTGCTGGTGGCAGGGCCTGTGTAGGTAACATAATGGTCTATGATCTGATGAAGGGACCGCTCAGTTCCCTGACTCCTCCTCGGCACGCAGCGATGCCCGGAGCCGGATTGAAGCACTCCAGCCATTGGAAGCCCTTGCTGCAACTCTGAATCTTCAACTACTTTACATTAACTTTGTTTGAGGCCTGCTGTTTTGAATCCGACAAAGCTGCAAGCATAAGCAGGTGTAAGATATTTCTATTTCACAGGCTTTTTAGTTGTTCGTTTTCTCTAAAGAGGTTGTAAAAGGTAGAATGTTTCTGACAACCACTTGAAGTCGTTATTTCTCTGAAGATGACAAGAGGGCTAATGGGTTCCTTACAGCTGATGTTGCAATTCTTTCTTCGTTGCAATTTAGGGTGAGATTTCTAAAAGCCTTTTGTTTCAGTTGGAAGCCTACTGATGTTTGCCGGGAAGTCTAAGCAGGTGAGGCATTTATCTTCCAACAATTTTTTTTCAGCGCTGAAATGCCTCTCAGAACTTAAAGAAGAAGTATTTATGGAAGAGCCTGGTTTTGGGGGTCCTAGTTTTATTTAAATCTTGAACTTAATTTTCAAAACAATGGGGAATATTAGAAGAGAACCGGCGTGGATTTTGGTGACAAGTTCCCCCACCCCACTCCAGTTCTTGCGAGAATGTGAAAGAAAAGAGCAGCTTTCAGCCTTTTCCTTCTCTGTTTGCTGTTTGTCTGCTTTCTTGAACACCGAATCAGTTACAGGAACAAAACTCTGCTCATGCTGCTAATTATTAATGTCAGGCAGTAGCAATCAGACTATACTTCTAACAGTCACAAAAAACACTGCCTTCAGATTTCTTCAGCCTCCCACTTCACTTTCTTTTGAGGCAAAGGGTTATCACAACTGTTTATGGATGGATTTCTGGGTGCTCTCCTGACATTAGTGTTGGAGAGCAAGCAGCAAGAGTTAAGCACCCAAAATAATGTTTTAAGTGTCTAAAAAAACTTGTGTGAGTCCTTTGAGAAAGGAGCGTGGGTGAAATAGGCTACAGGGAAATACGTCATTGAGAGAGCTGATCTGAACGAGGCTGTGGATTCTAAAACCCAGTCAGGGTGCTTTTAGGAAAATGGCAGTGTCTGTGAAGAGTGAGATCTATGATAAGCATTTAAATAGCTTACTTTAGGAGACAGAAGATACTTAGAGAATTTAATTTGCTCAGTACTAGAGAGATGAGGTTTTTAAAGTGGTAAATTTTTCTTTTAAAAGGAGGATGGGGGGGGGGGGAAAGATGCTGTTAATTTCACATAAGTGGTTTTCCTGATACCATCTTTTTCATTTCTTTAAACAAAAGCATTAATTGAAACTGAGGAAGAAGTCTTTCTCTTTCTTAGAGACTTGGCATTTTATTTTTGGCTAAGACTGAAAGCTATTGTTGCCTAAGTTGACGCTAAACTGGCAAATCTATGAACTGAAGCCAGTATTGTTATTTGGATCTAAATTTGTAAGGACATTTTGTTGTCTTAGAATTAAAGTTGAGCATATAGTTTACCTCAAGGGCAGAGTTATACTCTAAAGATTATTTGCACAGTTTTATAGCTGAAAACGTTGCTTAGCTTATTGACACGTGACATTTAAAGTAGCATGTTGGTGGAAGGGAAGAATGATGGCAAATGATGGTGAATGTGTCAAATGGTCATACAACAGACACGATCTTCATCCACAGGCTCACTGCTTTTTGGGAAAGGGCAGAGCTTTTCTACAGTGGCAGCTAACATTACAAGGAGGAAAGTTTCCAATGAAGACTGATGTTGAAAAATCGCTTTTATTGTGTTTTTAGGCAATGAACTGTTTCTGTGACAGATAAGACTGGGCTTAGCTATGGCTGGTATCAGTTTGACTTAGAATTTCATTTTAAGTCACGTTATGAGAGTAAGAGTAGTGCAAACCCGCAGGCACCCAGCTCAACTTAGAACTGATTTATATTGAAATTGGGAATTAAAATCTAAAAATCAATCTAAATAATTAAATTAAATCAGTCTAAACAAAGGCAGTGCCTGTACAGCAGGCTATTCTGATTTAAGTACCGCAGTTTGCTAAGGCTTGCTTGCCCACAAAGCTTGCTTTCTTTTAACTAATATTCCATGTAAATTTTTGGCTACTGGCAGGGAAGGAGAGCCACTTTCTCTGCCTTCTGCGTGGAAGGAAGATCTTTTGGAGAACTTGCTGGATCTGCTGAGGAATAGAGAGAGAAGTATCAAAATTTGATGTTTGGCGTGACAGCTGGAAATCCAGCATGTGTTAAAGGATTTTAAATACCTTTGAAAAGAACTGATTTCAAGATGTGAATTAGCAAGGACATCCTTCAACCCCAACTAGTGTATGCTCCAAAGGACTTTGCAGGCTTTCCTGTCCTGTTTAGGAATTGTCACATCTATAAATTACCCAATTTAACTAAGTATTGGCCGTAACATCTGAAAAAAATTCGATGAAATTTGGTAAAGGGACAGAGGAGAAAGTGCTGCCTAGCCTTCAGTGTTCAGCAGTCATAGTAGTGGTGGGTAGCTGGGACTGGTGTTATGCTTTTCAATGTTGTCTTTTCTGTGAGGTGCTAGTTCTGCTTCCCCGGGATCATGGAAGGGTAATGCTACAATAGCGCACAAGAGAAAATAATTCAGGTGAAACACTTAAATCCATGCCCATCAACTTACTCTGTTCTCTTACTATTCTCTGAGTTGTTACCGTTGCCTCTGGAAGTGAGGTAGCTCCAAAACAAAAATGACAAAGCGTTAAGCTAGTGAGACAGCTGTTGGAGTAAGGTGATCTGAAGACTTCTTCGAATGTTGGTTGATAAATACAATATATTACGTGTTTATATAATTGTGTGGTAGCAGTTATAACAACTATACCCATAGTGTAGTTGTATGCATCTCATTTAAGATATCCCTTAATTCTTCTGTCTGTGGTTTACACTAGTTTTATATAATCATATCTGATCCTCAAAACATATCTGTGAGCTATGGAAATACCATCCTTGGAATGTGTTTGCGGAACAGATATATAGGGAAATTCTTCCTTGAATTGACTTGAAAATAGTCTTTTCACTCATTCTTTCTTCAAATGGTATTTATTTTCAAACTGGACTGAATGAAGATACAGTATAGGTGTTAGACCTGTGCGAGATTTAAGTCCGTCTTTTTGTGTTCCTAGGAAATCCAGCATCAGGCCATTGGAAAGGGGAGGCTGCTTCCCAGTGGGCGAGAGCGCTTAGCAGTGCTGTTCCACCAGCAGGGAAGCCCCCGCTGCCCATGAGGACAGGGCAGGAGCAGAGGGGTCAAACTCGAGAGAGAAGTGGGAGGATGGAGAAACCCTAGAGCAGGAGTAAAATCAAATGGACCAGAGGAAGAAGGGAATAAACTGCTTGGATATCGAGAAATTCCTTGCTATTCTGTTTCAGTAAGTAATTTCAGTAAATTCACACTTAAAAAAAAAAAAAAAAAGTGGGAGTAATTGCTTTAGAATACCAGCATAGGCAGAACTAGGCTGCTCAGTGGTTAACTGAGTGCTTTGAGTGGTTTCATTTCTGAGTCATGCAGTTATACCAGTCCCACACAAAGGGAAACTTTTAGACCCTATGTCAAAATCTTCCTTATGCAATCTGAATTTTCAAACAGTGACTAAAATCACTCATTGTTAAATTTGTTGAGGGACCTTACATTAAAGTGTTTTGATTGTGAATTCTTTCAGGACATTGTACTAAAAGTTGGGTAGAGTTTGAGCTAGCAGGTTTTTACAGGAAAAAAAGTAGTGGCCACGGTGTGATTCCTCAGGCATGGTTTGTTTGCAGATATGATTACTGCCTATCTAATTTAGGATTGAGTGGAGAGGAAGAAGTTGTTGCTGATGACGTTAGTCATGACAGAATAAAACATTTCACAGGAGAAGAGTAAGAAGGAAACGTATTTCAGGGTAGCAAAAGCAGCAACTAGATTTTAAGAGTCTTGTTTATCTCAGGCTTTGAAACTTCGTCTCAGTCAAGGGGTGTAGCCACTGCCATGTCTGGAGAAGAGGAGGCTGAGGGGAGACCTTATTGCTCTCTACAACTACCTGAAAGGAGGCTGTAGTGAGGTGGGGGTCGGTCTCTTCTCCCAAGTAACAAGTGATAGGAGGAGAGGAAACGGCCTCAAGCTGCGCCAGGGGAGGTTTAGGTTGGATATTAGGAAAAACTTCTTCACCGAAAAGGTAGTCAGGCACTGGCACAGGCTGCCCAGGGAAGCGGTTGAGTCTCCATCCCTGGAGGTATTTAAAAGAAGGGTAGACGTGGTGCTTAGGGACATGGTTTAGTGGTGGACTTGGCAGTGATAAGTTAACGGTTGGACTGGATGATCTTAAGGGTCTTTTCCAACCGTAACGATTCTATGATTCTATGATTCTGTGTTCCGGTGTGTGCTGTCTCCTCTTTTATTACCCAGCACTTCACTTTCACAGGCAGGTGCTGAGAAAACCTAACCCTTCTATAGCATTTGGCTTTCTCAAGATCTGAGTCCTTGTTTCTGTGGCTTGTTCTCTCTTAAAAGAAGACACAGAGATGGTCCTACCTCAGTCTAATGAATATCCTGCAGGATAATTAGCCAGTTTTGTTAGCTGTAGGAAATTAGTCCAAATTCAAACAGTTGCCTCTCCATATAAGTGTCTTGACCATCAGGAAGTTGTGGAGTATGTTACTTAGTTATCTTTTCTCAGCACAGGACAGGCCAGTTCTTGGGTGAGTTGCTCCTCTGGTATGAGGCAGATGGAAATTTTTCTCCTAGCTCTGCTGGTTCATGTTGGTTTTCCATAGCTGAGAAGGATGAACAAACCTGTCAGTTACTTGTATGTGTTGGGTTTCTGGAAGGTGGGATGGGTGAGTTTATCAAAATGTGTTTTGTAGCAAATCATTCACAGGAAGAAAACCTTAGTATCCCAGACCAGGTAAGCAGTGACTATTATCTCAGCCAAGCAGACGCTGCTTCTGTGGCTCAGTGAAGTTATGGTTGTTGCAGGAGAAGTGTGCCAGCCAGAGAGAAGACGTCATCTAAAGGCCATGGCCTGCAGGTATGAGCATTTATCTGGACAGGGAGCAGAATTTTAGTCCTTGCTTTGACCTGGCTGAAAGCTGATGGTTAAGAGGTTCATTTCCCGTATTTCTGGCAGGTATGTCCCTTTTCCTGGGGCTGCGGATGCTTGCTTGCTTGCTTGCTTTCTAAAGCTGATCTTTTTATCTGTGAGGAGACTCACAGGGTAAATTCACACATTAATCCAGAGGTTCTCTTCCTGGCCTGTCACAGGGAAAAATGAATGTGTTCGGGCACGCTTTCTAGGTTTTTGACTTCATCTCAGAACGTCTGTGTTTACAGCAGGCCATTTTCCTGTTGCAGCTGGTCTCCTTTTGGCTAACTTCCTTCTTAGCCCAGTAGTTCTGTCACTGACCCGCCTTTGGAGAAACGTGTTCATAGCTGACAGGCTTCTGGCTATTCGTGGAGTTGCTTCTTTCCTCTGGAATGTTTTACTTTGTATTAGGTCCTTATGCCAGAGGGGAGCCTGCCTGGCATGTTAGCCCCCTTGGGAAGGGAACAAACTGCAGGTACATTATTGGAGAGGTTACTGGGCATTTCTTAGTCTCTGCAGTGTCCTTCGTTTTCTGCCTGTCTTGCTTTAGCCTAATTAGCCGCCGTGGAGATCAGAGCAGGAGGCCATCAGGAAACAGGGAATGGTTGCTTCAAAGCCTTGTGTGCACTGTTGTGGTTTCCAAGGAGTGCAGATGACTGATGCTCCGGATTCTGCTGTCCTACAGCCTGGAGCAAGGACTGGCACCTTAAGGTCCCGCATTTGCTGCAAATTGACCTAACCATCGAGCTATCACTTGTACAACTAACTTACTGCCTTTTCTGTTAGCTAATCCAAAGCAGAAACTACGACAGAAGATAATTCTCTAGAGCTGGCGAGTCCCTATAGGCAAAACTAGTCAATCTGTCATCACTTGCTGTGTGAGCAGCCAAAGTTAGCCTGGGGCGTTGTTCTTTTATATAACAGAGGGGAAGTGGCTCTGGTCCAGGTGATCCAGAAGCCTGAGGAGCCAGACTGTCCTGTGATGTTGGCCTGATTAGCTGGAAATAATCCTGGCTCAACTGCCCCGTTCTGTGTTTTTGCCCTCGCTGTTTTTTCGGAGAGGGGAGGGGGAAGGCCGTGTGTTCCCAAGCTACTGGGCTATCTCCTGTGTTTAGGAATGGGACTACCTGTACCGTGATCTGTGCAGAACTGGTTTTGGTGCATGCATGGAATGAAGTATGGAGAGAGAGAGGGTGGGTTTATGAATGCTTGTACAGAAGCATCTGGATAATTAACTCGGCAATTAGGTAGGAGCATTTAAATCCTTAAAGACATTTTCTGGGGGAAATACAGGGTAATCATCTCCTCAGGCACCCAAGAGAGACATGCTTAGATGCTGACTTCTGCCTTAGTTGCACATCAGGAATTCAGGTGTCATTTTTGAGTCTCACCTGGAATAATTTATTTGATATCGCAAGGATATAAACATAGTCTTACTGCCAGGGTAGTACCATCATCACTAGGCCATTTTTACTAGCTCATCTGTCTCCACTGGCAAGCTGGTGCAGTACAGTGAGGGCCCAGGTGAATTTGCTCTTTCAGTCCCCCAGGAACCAACGCCCCTCAGCATTGGAGGGCAGGAGCAGACACTGACCCAAGTTGCAGAGGGTATTCCAGGACAGCGCCGTTACTCTGTTGCAGGTGCTCTCACCCCAGCATCCTAGGCCTTGCATATTAGTTAACCTTTCCCATAGTTGCTGTATGTGAAAGGTCTTTGATCTATGAATGAGGCCAACACATGGTGCTTGCTCACTGTATGTTAACAGCAGAGATGTTATTTTTAGCTCCTGAATTCTTTTTCTCCTTCACTATTAGAGCTGAAAGACCTTTCGTCCTTAAGACAGGCAACTGTTCACTACATAGTGTATTTGGGACAATGTGCTACATAAGGCTAACACCTCTATTGGGAACAACTTTTTTGCAAAATGGGTAAGTGGCTTTTTAAATAGCCATTAAAAAATCTAAATAAAGTAGTTGCATTTTAAAAAGTTTTTAAAAGAACTGTTATTTTTGGAACATGTAATTTAGAGAACTCGCTGCAGTAATCCTTGATTTAGAACAATTACTGCAGTAAAGTACTTGCTTTCTTCCCTTTAAAAACAAAAACAAAACCCAAAAACAAACCCCAAACCAAAAACCAGACAGGTTTCCAGCAAAGGCTGGGATAATTGACTGGAATAGAAACGTAGCCAAGTCTTGCAAAACTCCAGTGTACAGTTGCTGTTCTCTCAGAGGTCTTCTCCTGCCATCTGAGAGCGTTCCCTTGCCTGGTCACTTGTTTTGCTTTTTTTAACGTAATCACTAGTTGCTAGAAATAAATATTGCCAGGACTAATAGGCTGGTTACATTCTTACAATTGGGTTTGTGTCCAGTGCATGCTGGTTTAAGAGGAAGCTGTTTTATAACATTTTTAATTACGAAATTTCTTATGCAACAGCGTTTAAGGGTCAGTTATAAACAGTCTCATCATGAAGCTTCCTTAAGCAGTAACTCACCTGTGTAATTCGTTGTAGCTGAAGCTTGACTCAGTCCAGATTCAGGAGCTAGAATTCAAGGTATGCTGATTCAATGTAGAGTTCATAATATTTCTTTTGCAGTGGTGCTCACAAACCACTGGAATAGTTTATCTATGGCTACAGTGTTTTATTTTTCTTTTGAAGTCCTCCAGTAGAAGTCAGGCAGCTGTGTCTGTTTTTCAGGGCTGTGGAATACCAGTCCCTGAACAAAAGGAGAAGGGTATCGGAGAAGTTGCTGGTGGCGTTTGGGGCTTGAAAGACTTCTAAACGCCTGTGTTTTTAGCTTTGAAGCATGCAGAAGAGCTGCTTGCTATTGCAGGAATGTCTCACGGGCACCACTGGCAGTTGGTGGGCCATGCTGACTCTGGATCTGACACCACAAAACCAGGCTCTCTGCAGCTGATTCTGCAGCCAGCTCCAGTCCCTGGCTGCAGGATAATTTATACAGCTATAAGAAATTTAACTGTAGTCTCCTACCCCTTGTGTGGGCATGGACATGGACTGCATCCAGAAAGAAGGGAATCCATATTCCTAATCAACAGCTTAAAACCACTGCTGCGGTCACTAAGATTTTAATAGGAAACTGAAGATAAAGGGAGGGATCACGGACCCGGGTACTTCCACTTGGGCCAAATCTAACGGAGAGGCATCAGGGAGCACTGAGCCTACCCACTCCTTACTCCTGGTATGAAAACAGGAGACTTCTGCTCTTTTTAGGAAGAAAAAGAAAGTAATCTTCCAAAACGACTTAATACTTCAGGTGAGCAAACAGCCGAACAGACACATTGCGTTTCCTACACGGGAAGACTGAGCCAAAAGCCTTCAGCCTTAGAAGTGACTGTGCCTTCCTGGGCTTGCTTCTACCTTTGAGGGATTCTACGCCATCAAGCGTGAGCCATTCTCATTTATTTTAAGCCAGACAATTGACTTTAGTTTTATTACAAAGCTTTTATTAAAAAACAAATGCTCAGCACATTAACTCAAAACTGGAATGACAAAAAAAAAAAATCGGTTGACAGTATTTTTGGCAAAGGCTGTGCCTTACTATTTTAAAAAATGGGTACATCAATGCTCATTTCAACAACTGGCATAAAATCCCACTAACAGGCTAACAAAAACAGATACAAATACAGAACAATTGAAGTAATAATTCAAGTGCTGGGCTTTTTACAAGGAGAAGGGGAATGGGTGAGGAGAACTCACTGCAGTCAGATTTGCTGGATGTATTGCTTATGTTTACAGAGTAGATGATGCAAGACTGACGTGTCTACTGACCAGCTGACTGTTGTTACATTTATTTAGTTCTATAGGACACTGTATTATATAGACTTGAGAGGCCACTATTTGTTACAAATAGTTTAACAAAAAAGCCACCTTTTTTCCATACAGGTTTTTCCTCTGGCAGAAAAAAAAAAAGAAAAACCCCTTTTATTTAAAAAGTATTCTGACACTGGTTTAAAAGCTCATACCTAGTAAAATATACACCAAAGAAATTACAAACTAAAAGTTAAAATATAAAAGCATTCAAGTTTCTTAAAAAAGCTAAAACCAAAATTGATCCTGTCGCACCATTAAATAAAAAGAAGGTTGAGTGTGTCATCCTGGTCCAGGCAAATTCCATTCCTCGATGTGTTGTATGGGGCAGCTGTGGTCTACGTTATTCTGTTGGCTGAAGCAGGCAGAGACAGCCACGCTACTTTGTTTGCTGACTCGATATGGACACAGATGAGACGGGGGCTTAAGAGTGCAAGGCAGAGGTGGAGTGAAGACAAAAGCTGCTCTGCTGACCCAGGAGCTCATTTGCTCTATTTATATCGGGGCTGGACCTCGTGATAGTGAAGGATTTTGGCAGTGATTGTCTTTATGATTCAGTGTCTCTAGCAGTGACATCAGGGTGAATGACATCCTAGACAGACTCCTTGGGGGTGGTCTGTGTGGATGAAGGACACACCTAGGGTTTAACAAGCTTCCATCTCCAGAAGGGGTCCTGGTGTCGCCGCCTTTGCTTTGCAAGTTGAGAAAGCATTTCTTTTCCCACCTACAGAGAGGGTGGGGGGAGAGAGAGAGAGAGACATAAAGACTATATGAAGCTTTTTTTTTTTTTTTAAAAATCCTTCAAAGAAGCTGGTGACGGGTTGCTGGAGTAAGAGTTCTATGACACAACTGTATTAGTGGAATGTGGCCTTTGTAATGTGCAGAGTATTGCTATTTGCTCTTGCTTGAAGTTTGCAAGAATATTTATGGACAGTACTTTGGATTGTAACTAGATGTCCACGCCAGCTAGAAAGGTGGGTTTTTAAGCTATTTAGAGACTCAACATATTACAGCAGTAATTCCCTTTTGTAGTGGATTTCATTTATCTACAACATTTGACCCAGATATCTGTTACAAAACTAGACATCCTCAGGCTTTGGTACTACAGTGGTTGAGGTCAATTAAACCCCTACTTTAGAGCCTAAAGCTCTGCTCCCTGCAGAAGCAAAGAAATGCTGTCTTCTGTAAGCAGCTGGCTAGAGGAATGTGGTCGGTGAGGCTTGTGTGAACACTGACCCTGCCATGCATCCACACGACTGGGGAGGATTCGTTCTGCTCTTCAGCGGGGTAGGATACATCTTCCAGTTGCGTAAGAGCCATGGGCCTCTTACCTAGCAGTAAAGTTCACTAGGATCCTGGAAGGATTTGTGTTCTTATAGCACGTGAAAAGGCCAACAGTGGAAACCTCATAGGTACTGCTCATCCAGAGAGGAACAGTTCTTCATCATTAGGTCTCTGGGTTACATCAGCTTACTTACACAATTGCGAACTCAACCATCACCCCTGCCCTTCTGACCCAGACAACTGGGTTGTAACAAGGACTCCACCCAAAGACTGTCTAATGAGTCAGGCGTTTTCCACAGACACATGCTCTCCAGTAATGGTCTCAGGATTATTGGTATCTCGAAAAATCTACGTTAACCTCTAGGCCTCCAGGCACTACTCAGCTGCCTAACAAGTAGAGGGTTCAATGAGCAGGGCTTTTGAGAATGACCAAAATTAGGACAGGAATGCCGTTCAGTGGAGAAGGTGAGTGAATTTTTACCAGAAGAAACACAAAATGCTTAGTCACACAAAGCAGATACACTGTCAGCACCCTGAATCACGCAAGGCAAGACAGAACAAGTTTCTGAAGAAATGGTTTAAACCACAAGTCAAACTTCTGTTATACTAATCATAACAGATAGACTGCTTGAGCCTGTAAGAGCCACAAGCAGAATTAATCAGCAAATATTACAGCAGCAGTATTTAAACCAGGGCCATTCATAACTGGGCACCCACCTCCCATCTGCTGCAGCTTCTGTATAAGCCATTACAACGCAAAGCATTTTGCCCGTACTGGTTGAGTACAGCTCCTGAATAAGGAGTTACACAGGTTAATGTACTCCAGGGTAGAAAGCCATGAAAACTGATTTTGGACCCTTTCATTTTAGTAAGCGCAAGCTGAGGCCCCAAAATCTTACTAAACAAATGGACTCCTCATCAGAGGCCACCCACCTGACCACCATTTTAGCGGAAAGGAAGGTTGAGGACACTGAAGAAGTTTAGCTGCAGACTAGGTAAGGTAGAAAGAACAAGCACAAATTTGTATCAAACTGTCCTGTACAGCTTTAATTTGAAGGACACCCCCCCCCACCCCCCCCCCCCAATACCACCATCCCCGATACATACGGAGTAATTTTCACCTGCTGCTGGTAGCCACAAAAGGACATTTAAAGCCACTGTGGCCTCTTAAACAGCACAACTGAAAGTCCACTGGCAAACCAGTGGTTTCAACAGAGGTGGTCTGTATTGACTAATTCAGTTCCTATTTCCTCATAAAACCAGCCCAAGGCCCAACTAAAAAAAGCCTTCTGAGCTTCCTGCCTTTTTTTTTTTTTAATAAAGTAGCACAGTGCTCCGTAACACATGCGGATCAAAGAGCTGCGAAGGGCTCTACCTTTCCAAGGAGCACGAAAGAGAGGCCAAGCAAACAGCAGAGGAACACTGGGGAGAGCACCCTGCAGCTTTATATTTATTTTGTGCCTTTTCATCCCGGCTTTTCAAAGGTTTGGTCCAGGTTGCTCTTCCTGGGAAGGTTTTCCTCTCAGTCTTACATGAAAACATTCAGCTTCCTGTTGAGGAATGGCCTTGAGGCGCCAGGCCAGTAGTTCACAGCGGTCTGATACAAGCGCTGTGATTCAGAGCTACTCCCCATTAGCAGCCAGGAATGTCTACTTCACTGAAGGAAATGAAATGCTCTTCTGTTGAGATGGTTCCCTGCCTCCTCCCCCCTTCCCTTACCAGCAAGCTGTCTTTGAAGTCAGGAGGTTAAAATAACGACCGCGGCCTTGCTCTGGCCCTCAGCTTTTTCAAGCAGCGGCCATCGCTTCTTTCTCGA
The DNA here is from genome assembly GCF_047370975.1 of Nipponia nippon. NCBI lineage: Eukaryota > Metazoa > Chordata > Aves > Pelecaniformes > Threskiornithidae > Nipponia > Nipponia nippon. The sequence continues at coordinate 57,736,244 of NW_028262380.1, forward strand.
TCCAAACGCCGCTTTCGCAGCGCCTGCCTCCTTTCCATAGCCCCTGCTCCAAAAGAGGGGCTGCAGATACTACTGTAATGCCACAAGGGGACAGGCACAGGGAAGCCCCAAATATTGTTATTTCTAAGCCAGTACTGCAGTACAGCAAATTACACAGTAGCTGTCCTGAAAACAGCATCTAGAACCCAGCCTTTCCCCAGCTGCACATTAAGGCTACACGCTGGAAATTGCTTCTACTGCTGATAAACCAACTAATACCTAAAAAATACGAATGATGATGGTGTTGCTTTACAGATATAAAACAGGTCAAATCAGGATTCTTTTCAAGAAACCACAGGCATGTGCTAAGGAGACTGAAGACTTCCCACATCTAAGGCTTCACTGGGGGGCTGTAGCTGAAGTCTTGCCAAGCGAGGCATGCCCTAGCAAAGCCCAATCCACAAGTGAAGTCGGCGCAATCAAAGACTGCAATTACAGCTCCCTGGCTGTGGTTAGGCTTCAAAGAAAGTGCTGCAAGTCACATTTTACATATGTGAAGTCTTGAGCCTGAGCCACAACAGGAGGCACTGTCTGTGCCATTTGCAGTGTACATCTGACTGCAGGAGGAAAGGGTGGGGGGGGAATCCACTTCGAGAAAGAAACAGAAATAATATTCAACAATAATTCAGTGTAAAAAGAAAAGACTTACTACTGAAGTGATAAAACTGTATTTCAGGAATCACCACAGTAAAACTAAAGCCTCCTAACGAGCCTGGGCTCGATGGCTGAGGGCAGGAGCATCAGAGGGGGATCAGAAGTCCTCCCCATGCTTGGGAATGAGATGGATTGAAGGGTGGGTCTGCAAGGGCCTTGTGCTCCTCCTCTAGTCTTTAACTCCTCTCCGTTTTTCTAGAACAAGGGAGAAGATTATGTAGCTTCATCCAGGTCATGCTGATCGGAAGAGGTTATGGAAGAAAGTCAAGAGTGTCTGGGTTGGTACAGGAGTAAGTACAGAGCAAAAGAGATAGCTAACCCCTCACAGAAAGCAAGGGAAAGTAAAAATTTTAAACCGGGTGCTTTTTTTCTACACCCTTCTCCACCATAGGTTGTTTTCATACAGTTGTAAGAAGTTGTATAAGTTGTTGTACATACTGTACAGTTGTAAGAAGTTGTATAAGTTGTTATACATACTGTATAACAGCAGTTATATGTATTTGGGGAAAAAAAAAAAAAAAGGCAGTCTCCAAACCTGGCTTTTAACCCAGTACTTCAAACAACGTGGCAAACTCAGGGACCCGGCAGCTGAAACTGTCATTTTCTTTTGAAGTCGAAAACGAACATGTTCAACTTACTGCCAGGGTTTACCCAATACTCCAGAAGCTTGGGTACGCAAAACCAGGTCATTATTTATCGGAAAGGTTCCCGCTGTTTCTGAAGCCCCTTTGTATTTTCTTTAGCAGCAGAGCTGGAGGGAGTTTCAGGCGCAAGCAGATAGATGCCAGCGCTGCAGTCTGCTCCTCTTCCTGCCCAGCTGTGCCATGGTTTGCGGGGTAGCCTAAACCAGATCCTTGAAACGTTCTGGGCAAACAAAAACAAACACTTCACAACCTTTGTTGTTTCTAAACAAAAAAAAAAACCCACTTCCCAACAAAAACCCATCATTTTAGTAATCCGATTTGCTGCAGGGTCCCACAAGCTGTTACAGTGCATGGATGGAGAGACCTACGGGAGACGGGAAAAAGCCCTCTCTGCAAGAGCTGGATACCAGCAGGCAGCAGAGGAAACCTTTTAAGCTGCCATTGTTGCCAAATAAATTACATAAAATTGTACCCTAAAACTGTAACAGATACTGCCATGTTGAAGTTATGTCAGTAGTAAGTTTTTCTTGGGGTTTTTTTCCCCCCCTTCCTACCCTTAGCCTCAGCCCATGGCTGGTAACTGTGACTGGAGACCAGTAACAAATTATCCACTAGTGTTTTAGATGCCCTGAAGTAACTACCCCTGAAGATACCTCTCCATTGGCTACAGGTGGAGTCTGGAGTCCTAACGTCTCTCCTCTGAGTTTGGCCTAAGCTAGATGCATTAAGTGAACAGCAGGAATGCCCTCTGCTCCACGAGTCAGAGCGCTCTTCTAGAGCAGGTTAGTGGCAGCAGGGGAAACGCCCAGGTGTTTTAGGGATCCCGCTTTGCGCAGCCGAAGTCAGCGATGCCAAAGCAGGTGCGGCTCTTATCAAAAGCCCCCAGCGTAGGCAGCATGAAACTAGAAGCTCTATCACTGAGCTACAATCTTTAAAATGATCCTACTGGAAGACCCAGGACGTGTTTTTCCTGTTGGGGGTGGGAGGGGAGAGAGGTTCCACGTTTATAATAAAAAACAGATTACCTCTAGACAGCCACCTCTAGCAGCTTCTTAAAGAGGAATAATATACTAAAAGTGATCTGCAAGGGAGGAAGAAATAGGCTTGTCCCCCTTTTGTATCTTTATGGCATATAATAAATATTCAGAAGACTATTTTTTAAATTATATATTTTATAGACTGAGAGCTGTGAAGAAATGCATCAGTTCTAGGGGCACTGAAATTGCTACTTCAGTTTTCACCTGCTGTAACAGAAAAGACATGAGGTACTGGTAAAGTAGTAAGTGAAAATTCTTTCAAAAGAAAGAAATAACACAGGTAGTTTCCTTTGTAGATCATCTTTTCTGCCACAATTAAACATAGGTTAGAATTTACACGGCACTTTGAAAGACAATCTCAACATTTAAATCTTCTAATACATGGAATAATTTAAACAGTTGCTTTCATGCAACCAAAGGTAAGTCAGATGTAACCTGAGTATCTTCTTGAGCTTCATCAGCTCTTCTACACACAGCCAGCCACAGAGCCACACTACCAGTGTAAGACAGCTTCACTTCACCAGCACATCAGCTTCACTTTGATGCAATTAAGTCATCTCAGCAGAAAATCTCGACTGGTCCAAAATACACAAGCCTCCTGTTATGTACCTCAAAAGGCACACATACGGGAGAAACCCAACTATTCATCAAAACGTAGTTTCACCTAGTGTCAAGGCAAATGCACACACCATAAAACTAATTATATGTAGTTATTTTGGCAGTAACATTTTACCTCGTGCATTTTCAGGTATCCACGAGATGACAGATAGGGGACTCAAAACTCCCGAGTTTAATTCTGATGCAACTTAATGAGGAAACGTATCTTATTTTTGCAAGGAGGAAGCAACTTCAGAAATTATGTCTCTCTGCTCAGTTAAGCCTCCTTAGTTCTCTTACCCCCTGATCCCGCTCTACGGATGCCTGTGGCAAGAACACTGATTCAGAGAGATGGTCGCTGGTACCATTTCCCTCCGTTGCATCTAACCCTGCTGACACCCTACACCCCAGTGCCAATGACACCTTCTCTGCACAAATGCTTCCAACGTTTGCTCCTACCGCTGGAACCAGCAGCAGAAAGCTGGTGTCCTGGAAGGTCAGACTGCAACCCATACTGCCTAACTGGCTGCCAGTCTCACGTTTAACTGGCTGGACAGCGATGCTTCAGCTGGCCCTGCTGTGAGCTCCCTTCCTTGTACAGCTTTCCAATCCGCACACTTCCAAAATTGTTTATATGGTACAGTCTTAACAACCAGGTAAAGGACCAGAGATTTAAAAGATGACTTGCATAAAAAGTCTTGAAGTAGAGGATTAAGGAACTGACTGGTATGAGCGGGTTGGCTCTATTAGCAGTGACTTTTGCAACATCAAATTTAGGCTTTTTGGTTTTGTTGGGTTTTTTTTTTGTCTTCGGGATGGCTGGTTTTGCATTCATGTACATCAGAAGACCTCTTCAATCCAATCATAATCTCTAAAAGTCAGAGGCCGCCAGAAACAAAACTCAGTGCTAGAGTTTGCTAAGCTTTGACAGAACTGCATTTGAATACAATTCTGTTGAAATGAGAGGACAAATTTCACCCAAGCTTAGTCTCCAGAAACAAGTGGGAAAGACTTTGACAATGTCCTAACAACTTGCTTTCTAGCTGTTCAGGAATACAGTATCAATTTCTTCATGTAAATACGGTAAAAAAGCAAAAATGCAATACAGACCTGAGATGAACACTAAAATGCTGAGGTTTTCTTCCAATTGGGAATGAAACCACATTTCAAAGCCTTACATTGTCATTGTGAAACAGTTTGTTTCTACAGAGTTTTTCTCATGACCTCAGAATTCTCAATCTGGTGGCAAGTTTACTAAATGCACTAAAATACACCGTTTTCATCCAGAGAAGAATGGTACACCAGCTGTCAACTCCCTGTCCCCACCCTATCCCACAGGAAGGGTTAGAACAATAGTGGTCCCACTGTTCCTTCGTTCTAGCCCAAGCCGCCTACGGTGAACACCTCAGAAGTGAAACGATACAGGGTTTTTTTAATCACTTGTAAATGTGGCTGAGTTGAAACTTCATCAGGCACCTCGAACTTCACAGCAGCACCTGCAACTCCAGCATCTCTGACAAAATAAACAGGTTCTAGACATTCACCTGCTGAATTAACTACTTTTGCCCTTTGTCAGTGTCAGTTTAAAACATGAAACGCTGAAGGTCAGCTTCACAGCTGACCGGGCTACACCCTTTGATTGCAAAAACTGTTTTGTAAATACGTAAAAAAATTTTCTTGTTTCTCTAATCCCATATTGATGCTGATTGTCTAGTTGAAAGTATTCTGCTGGTTTTTTATTTAGAAAACCTATGCTGGGCCCCTACCCTGCCTTACCCTTGTCCCTCCCACAGCCTCTGATTGCACCCAAACCAGCTTTTATACCCTTCCCTCCTGCACTGCACAAGGCTCCTCCGCCAGGCTGTAAAGGGCAACGGGGAACTGGCTCTGCCCTGCCGCCTCTCTCCCAGCAGGTGTCAGTGCCCTGCTGTACCCGCCACCGAAACAGCAGGCAGCTTTTCTTCAGGTCTGCTCTTCTGACGTTTTTCTTGATGTCAGAGAGCCTGAAAGAGAGGAGGTTTTCTATCTTTCAGCCCAGCAAGATCAATGTCAGGTCAGAATTAAGTTGCAGGAGGGGATCTGTCCGAGGGCTGTACTCCTTGACTTTGGAAATTTCTACGCCTACCTGAAAAAGGCTGAAGTTAACCAAAGTATTCAATAATATAAATGTTTCAATCCAGCAAATTCTCTTCTGTTCATTCTGTCCTTCTTGCCTATGCTGAAGGCCACCGTTCATAGGGAAACCAGGGAACAGGGAAACATGGGTCACACAGGACACAATTTTTAAAGCAAACCAGGACATGTCTCTGCGCCGCCATCACCACACAAATTCTCACGCACACGAACTTCTGCACACATCCTCCAGGCTCTGTTTAAAGCTTCTGAGCAGTCAAGGGGTATGGAAAGGGGTGGAGCGTTTGCTTCATTTTCAGCTACTCCAGCTGCAATTTCAAGAGCGCTGGACAAGCCAGGTTGGCAAACATGCGCCTCCGAGAGCAAAGGACCACATCCTCTTTGCATTGCCTTCCTAGCATGCTGGCCAGAAACCCATGGTCAACCGTGACCACAGTCATCAGGCGGTTCTTTTCCACAGTATTCTGGCTGTAGATTGGTCCCCTTTATAGTCTGCTTACACAGCCTCACTCCATTTTATTTCTAAGGAATAAGGGAAAGATAATCCAGTCATAAATTGTTTGTTACAACACTATCCAAAAATCACTTCTGCACTGAAATTTGGCTCTAATTTCCATGTAGGAAGTTTGAAACGTTATAGATAATTCATTGTTTAAAGTTACACAGTCTTAATCTGATCCTTTTAAGTGCTTCTGATTGTAAATCAGTATTAGTCAAGTTTTCTCATTTTTGAAAGCTTGGCTAATCTAAATGCTAATTGTCATGGAATTTTGCAAGCCACAAATACACTTCTCACAGGTTTTCAAATGTTTATTAAGCTTCTCTATCACTCTTCTTAGCCCTTGAAGATATGCCAAAACACAATGTTAAATGATGTAGCTTGTGAGGACTTCCCAATTGCATCCTGCCATATGTCAAATGATGTGCCTTTTACAATTACCGTACATAGCAAGTCATAAGAAGTTAACTATTTCCATGTTGCGGAACGATCAGGAGGAATTTTTGTTAGTACCCTTCTATTTCCTTGCTGATTTAAAAATACTCATGAGATGCTACAAATCAGCTTCTTTTCCTTCCAAAAGTCAAATTGGATAGGAAATCAGGAATCTCCACTTCCGACACAGAATTGCTCCCATTTTCAAGTCTTCTAGAAGGTTGTGCTTAAAGTAACAAGAAAACACCCACCTTTCTGAAAGGTGCTCAACAGATGACCTCTACATTGTCCTTAATCTTAGCTTTCCTCATTTCCCCTTCCCTTCTGGCCTCTCCCAAACTCATTTTTAGCATTATTAGGTCTGACACCACTCTTGGTTGATTTCAAAAGGAGTGAATAAACACAAGTTATTTCTTCAACAAATAACAGTTATTTCAAACATTTTGTTGGGCCATGCCAACTGAAAACAAAATCCTGCTTGGGGACAGTTCCACAACTCTTAAGGAATGGCGACATGCTTTGGAGTACCCCAGGATAATTTAGCAATGACTGGAGCGCCAGGTCACAGCATTCCTAAAGCACTCTAATATTCAAGTGTTTTACAAATTGGCTGTTCAGCAGGCTGGAGGAGATCGCAGAACTCAGCTAAATCCTAAGCAGTGAAGTCTGCTGCTGTGTACAACCCCGGGAAGAGGAGCAACTTAACACTACCACCTTGACCTCACTGCTCAAGTGACGTCCAAGCCAAAAAGCAGGCTGGAGGTCCACCTTAAAAATCAGTTATGTGCTATCAGTGTTCACGGACAAAAAAAAACCACACCCAAAACTTTCACAGTATCTTAAATCATTTCTGTTTGCATGTCTCTTCCGTTACTTTCCTCTGAACATCCCACCACACAACCCTCCCACCATTTCATCCTTCTCACTTACATCATCGTAATTACAGCCCTGGCTGATCTCGAGATTCTTTCTTTGGTCTTGCCACCTACTCATTTCTGATTCTTCTCAGATAACAGAACGCTTGTCTTCTTCCCAGACCTCCCACCCTCCTTCCCCCTCTTCCTTGCACCATCCGTACGAGTAGGAAAGCTAGTGTTTTCCTGTCTTCAAGAGCTCTTTGCGGCACTCACTGAAAGGCATTCCCAAACTTATCATCTCCATCCAGTAAAGACGACAACAGCTCTCCTGTGGGCCTGGTAAGATATTATGCTTGTGGGCAAAACATTCTTTGGATTAGGCTTGCAAAGGGCAAGAGTCTTAACCTTCAGAAGTTTACTTTGAAGTCTGGCTGATTCAGGTTCCCTAAATCATTCTGCACATTTACTTCCAGCTAGAGCACATCTGTACGTCTCCAGTGGAGAGCATTCATTTGGCACGCAACGTTTAGTGAGGCTGCCTACATGTGCATATATGGAGTCAACAGCACACTCCCCCTTCAGTGGAAGAAGACACCTACTGTTCTCATACTCCGTGTTATAAATTGCACGAGGACAGAGGCAGGTATTACCAACAGTTCCCACACCATTACAGAGCTTAAGGGGAAGGGAGGAAGGAAGGAAGGGGTGTAGAGGTAAAAGGGAAAGAGAGAAAACCCACACTCAGAACGCTCATCCTCTTCTATTTCAACTCATCCTCTACTATGGAAAATGCAAACAGAGAAACTCCAACAAAAGTAGTTCGGTGTAGGCAAGGCGTCATCCGTGGATTGTAAGGCATTAAAGAGACCAAATATCCCCCTGTTTTTTAACTGTCACTTGAACCTTCGTTGTATTCCGATCCTTACCGGGTGCTCTGTGTCAGTTCAGATAAAGCTATGTGTGTTTTGCTTACTGGTACTGTGTTAACATCAAAGGGAAAAATACTCACAACAATCATGGACCTGGGCAACTAAGCTGAAATATCAATCATAAAATTCAAGGTTAAAGCACTTGCCTTTTTTTTTTTTTTTTTAATAGGTATAATATTTATGGCAGTCACTGTAACTAACGATACTTTACAGCTACATTTGTTGTGTAGGCTACAGAACCCAAATGCTGCAATCCACATCTAAAATCAGCATGACTCAGGCATATTGCAAAGGGCAAGACTGTCTGCTTGCCTGAAAAACTTTTGCTTAGCAGGAAGAAAAAAAGAGCAGGCATTTTGCCTTTTCACTTTACTTCAGCTTTAAAAACAAAAAACCCAAAGTCTTAAACACAACCAAGTTCAGACTAACCAGCATAGCGGCGTAACTACAGAAGAGGCTTGAATCATGCGGAAAGACTGACCACGGACACACTGCACAGAGCAAACTTAATGTGGCTTTCTCCGGCTGGAAGTCCAAGCAGAGCAGGGGGCCAACAGGAGGCCGCTTTGCTGACCGCTCCGAGTGCCAAGGGGATCAGGTGGCCAAACAAGGCAGAGGGAGAGGGGATAAAGAGCCCATTTCTGCTATAAGGCATAGGTGAGCTTGCAAAGTATTATTTTTTTTTTTCACGGTTCCTGGAATTCTCAGGGATCTCCCGAGAGCAGTCTGGGTTAATTAGACCGTGTAGAAGCAACTATTATGTCAAATGAATGCCATTCCTACTAGAAAACGTATCACACTGAGCGGAAGGGAAAGACTTGCCTTCCAACACAAACACTGAGAAATGAGGATCTCACTGTGGCACTGTGTGCACTCACAAGCGGACTAAATGGTGTTATTGGATATGTGTAATCACTAGTCATTCCACCTTCAGTACAGATGAAATGATATGAGGAGAGAAAACACAGGCTGGAAATACGACAACAACAAAAAAACCAACCCACACCACACATGAAATACCACTCTACGGTTGAGGGAGAAATTCTCCGTATAACTCAAATATTCCCATTTTCTTAGCAGATGTTTTGTTAGTATACAGGTGAATAAATTTTTAAAAAGTGTACCCAGCCAGCCAGCATCTTGTAGATGTCAGCACATAAAATGTACTCTGAAGCCAGCGTCTAACCTGCTTTTATGAACTGTGACAGTCTGCTGGCTGGGAGGGTTTGCACTGCTTAATAAACCCATCCCTGTGCTTCACAGGCAGACTTGCAGCGCGTCAGTGAGGTATGGTCAATTTGAAAATATTAAGGTTAAGAAGTGAAATGGTGAACACCTAGTAGATAGCCGGTATAAAAACCATCAGTAGTCAAAGTAACGTTAGCTTTGGGATATGATACTTCTGCAATTTTTGCTAAATTCATATTATTGCATAAAATTTATAAGAAAGCTTATTTTACAATTCAGTTTTATCATCAGGAAAGCTTTAGAGATGTTCTTACCATGCTTCAGATGTAGGCAGCTGTCATTCTGGGGCCTGTACCTGTAGAAGATTGTTTTCCTTTAACAAATTTCTGTTACAGAGTTTTTGCACATTCCAAATAAGTTTGTTTGCTACAGTATTACATGGATTTTTTTGGCGTGTTTTTTGGTTTTGTTGTTTGGTTTTTTTATGGTTCTTATACCAGCCATTTTTGTTGGGGAAAACAGGGTGTTTCTTTGTATATATTTTACAGGCAAAGAGGAGACCTCACTGATGCTTTTAGCCAACCTACTAGGCAGCTGTTAGTGTACACAGAAATGTAAAATACAGCAATAAAAACACAGTAGCTACAAAAAGGTCAGTGCAAAGTTTCCAGTGTCCAATAATCCCACACAGCATTTGAGACATAGTTAAGGATGATACAACATTGATTGAGGAGAAAAGCAAAGGTGAAGCAGGACAGTGATTGCAGCAATGCGCAAGTTCAGCCAAAGATGTTGATGCCGTCAGGACTGCTGCACGGAAAGGCGTAAAGGAAAGGAGACGTATTGTGTGCATTTTCACAAGCTTGCATTCAAAGTGAAGTATCTCAAAACATCCATTAGAAGCAAGCGTTAGAGAAAAGGATGTAAAAATTAAATAGCGCAAGCCCTGGTTTCTAAAATATACCTGAGGTGAACGCTAAGTAAGAGTTGATCATGGCCTACCTGATGATGATTCCTGCAATTTTTCTCTCTTCCTCTTCTTTTTCTTCCCCTGAAAAACAGGAAATTTTGCTATACCGTTACATGCACAGAACTTTTTTTTGTCACTCCCCCACCTCACAGCATAGAAAGAAAAGCCACGTGGACGCTGAGGAAGGAAAACAAACAATTGTTTTTGGGGTAGCTAAAACCTTTTCTGACCCACTTCCAACTGCTTCAATGGTAACAAGGTTTGCTCTCAGCATCTACGGAGAAATAAGCACATGAGCAATACACATTTTTATATCCACATGGAATTACAACTTCTGGCAGTTTTTCAACTAATGCTGGCAGCCGCAAGCATCTAAAAGACTTCTCACGCTTAATAATCTGATGACACATACGTTGATATAATAATTTATGGCTCTTACAAGAACTCTTCACTCATTCAGATACTTACACTGTCATACATGGCAACAGCAGACAGGGTGTTGAAAGTACCTAGGACGACCATCACTTGTCCCCAGGGTGCAAACCAGCCAACTAAAACTGTTCTGATAACACTCGTACCTTAACAAAAGCCAAGTCTCGTACGGCTGTGCCTGGGGAACACGCTATGCAATAAGCAAACAGCAGGCTGCTGTACAGCGGAGCACCCTTAACGTGACTGAGGTGCAGGACAGAAATGGAAGCCTGGCAGCTGTCTTTCTTGGACACCACACTGGCACCAGCGTGCCGGCGCAGGCTCATCGCGCCAACCCACACACTCAGCCTTCTCCTGCACCCCCATCTATGGAAAAGGCCGGAGCTCCCGGTTCGCAGAGTCTTTCAGGAAACAAAAGGTCAGCTTGGACCCACAATTTTAAACCTCAGTCATCTTGCATCACCCTAATTACCACTTTGATATTCCTCCATGTGACTTCTCTTTATTGTCCTGTATTGTCAAAGCTTTTTTTTGTTGTTTTTTTTAAAAAAAAAAAAAAGTAGTCATATCCATTTATGTTTTAAAGAAGCCTTCAAGCTGCCGGGACAGGCTCTAACAGATGAGCTCTGGCAAACCTTGGTGCAGTTGCTGTAAGCAGGACTGCAGCCTGCTGTCCATCCCTCTGCCCCCCAGCCAGAGGTTACCCCACTCAGCACGGTTGGCAGCCATCAACGCATGTCCCAGCATAGACCATGCCACGCACAGTGGCCACAAACTGGAAGGGCTGAGGTGGAGGGCAACGGGATGGACAGCAGGTGATGTGAGACACCACCTCAAACCACAGCAGCGCTCACTGATGGACAGCAAGCGAGGGCCCCAAATACAGCCTACGGTGAAGCTACGGTAGATGAATTTAAGTAGTCTCCAGTCTGCTCTGACAGTGTGGGCCTGCCTGACTCTTAAGCTCCTGTCCTTATTTATCCTGAGGCTGGCAACAGGGCTGAGCAATGCCTTGTGAGCGAGCTCCCAAATACGGGACCAAGACTAGACGTTGGAAAGCAGATTTCAAGGGCTCTGGGAAATTCACGGTGATATGCTTTGTCACTTAGGCACCAAGGCAATACTGCTGCATTACTGCAGATGTTAACATGGAAAAATCATGCGAGGAAAATTACGTTTTATTCTCTATGGCAGACTGGCTTCAAGGGCTAAAACATACTGAAGGCTGATCTGCCATCCATCTATGAGATACCAGAAGTGGAGGAACAGAAGGAAAAGGCTGGGCTGAAAACTAGTTGTCAGCGTTCCCAAATGAGGTAGTTTCTAACAACTCCAGCACACACAGACATTACCACATTATGAAAACCACTGTGCTCCTCGTGACTATCACACAACTTTGCAGGACTACTTTGGGTGTCAGTAATAAAAACATAATAAAAAGCACACAGATATTGTCAACAGTTGAATAGTAATGATTAACATTTTCTTGAAATTTCCGAAATCTTGAATAAACAGGCAAACAAAACCAGAAGAATTAAAACCAAGCAGTACATATTTTTAATTGTACTGTATTGTGAAATTCAGCCACGTGAAACAGAAGAGTCACCCCTCAGTCACTTCCAGCTTTCAAAATAGTGCAGTAATATCTGTGCTAAATGAATACAATTTCTTTTTTTTGACTGCTCAAGTTCGAAAAAATGAAGAGAAAAAAGAAAAAAAAAAAAAAAAAAGAGACATATACCTGAAAAGGTTTCAGTGATAAACTGATCTACTGTGACCACCTTCTCACCACCCCTGCGCCAAGCGTGTGCATTCCTGGAGAGGCAGAGAGGAGGACTGCAAGAGGAAGCTAGCAGAGTTCTCCATTGTAACACACAGGACTGGGGTATGCCAGAGATATACTTCCACACAGGATGTAGGTTGGAAGCACATCAAAGGGAGAATTCATACGTGCCATCTTACACACTCCAAATGTCTATCAAGGCATTTAAGAAACCGCAGGTCCGCTGCTTGTGCTGTGTGGCAGTAGGCTGTGGCAAAACACGTCAGGTTCTCAAAGTCACCATGACCGAGCATCACAGGACAATCTTGAAGGCTGACATCCAGTAAGCGTGAGCCAACAAGGCTCCAAAGTGGTTTGATTTTCCAGAAAGTAAGTTCAAGACAATTGAAATCCCCTTGTTTTCAGGGAGCATATCACTAAGGCCCTAGTTGTTCCCAAGCATATTTCAAGACAGCTCTGTTGACACGGTCTGGTGACTGGAAATAAACCCTACCTGCATAAGGTCACGACAGCTCATCTGCTAGGAAAGATGACCGTATAAAACAGGCAGAACCAAGCTGCCAGGGCTTACAGTAGTGCCTGTGCTTACAAAACTGGGCATGGATGTCAGCAAGACCAAGGCACTTGCTTCGGAGTTGATCACGTAGTTTCTGTGTCAATGCCTTCCGTGCCAAAGGCCTCCCTAAGAGACTCTAGCTTACAATGAAAATTTTGTTTAAGCTGAACAGTAGCTGTGCTGGATTGGAAATGTGGGGTACTTCTACAGTCTCTGTTAACACTGTATTTAGGTGCCTCATACATGTCCACAAGACATCACTGAAGTAGAGGAATACTACTGTCCACCTAATACAGATGAAAAACTGAGCCAGATGTGGCATGTATGCTTCCTATCACAGTAAATAATGTCACAGCTGACTGGGGGACGGAAAGGAGCCCAGATCTCAGGCTAGGATCAGTCTCTCAGGATTGCAGCTTGCAAGTTTCGTAACATAACATATGACTACACTGACAGCTCATTGTAAGCACAATAGTATAATTGTGCAGTGCAAGCTGTGCAATGTGCTATTAACACTTGTTTGATATTTAATTATAAAATAAGAGTAATTGTAAAACTACTTAGCTTCACCAAACTGTATAAGAGCAGAATCTATCATGAAGTTTATTTATACAAATTTTGCAGGCTTTATTTCAGAGATGGACCATTCTAAATTACTTTCAGCTAAAGTTCTTTAGTGCTCTTGAAAGAGAGACACCCCTTTTTTGCTCAGGTCTAAAGAAGATTTCTGGACAGCAAGTGATCAAACAGAAAATTATGGAAAATTCACAGCTGTACAGTAGAACATAAACTTTCAGACAGTACTGACAAGTGACTTAAGAAGAAAAAAAAAAACACCTTTCCATGCTAATTTTTCCCCTCAAAAACTGTGACCTTCATAAGAAGCATCTCAACAACAACAAAATCTCAAGTTTTCTGTATGCTTGAAGTGCAAACAAATATAAGACTTATGTTATATGTTTGGTCACCATCCCTCCATCCAGAACTTTCCACAAGTTAAAGAGAAAAAGAAGAAAGAAAAAAAAATCAGGTAACAGAAGTTAATTTGAAAAGAGCCTTCAAGTAAGTGACTTACATAGTTGTCTCTTGCAGACCAGCCTGGATAAAGCTGCATGTGTAGCTGCCTTTCTTTACGAGCTAGTTCATAATATTTCGCTTGCTCTTCACGGGAGAGAGCATGCCACTGCAAACAAAATAAACATAGCATTAGACTAGGAAATAACTCATACCTAGGCAAAGGATGACACGAGCAAGTGTTTTTGTGACTTTGATTCAGTCCTTCCCCACTGCAAAACTGAAATTCATTAGCAATTACAAGCACCCGTGTTTATTAACCAACTTTCAGGCATTTGTCAGCTCTGCAACTGCCAAGTGCCTTGAGCAAGACAAAAATCATTTATGGAAACAGGGCCCGCCAAATAATCTGCTCACAGAACCATAGTCTCCCAACACTACTTTAAAAAAAAAAAAAACAACCAAAAACCAAAAAACCCAAACAACCAGAAAGTACCCTTTAGTTCCCGACAAAACAGAAAGGTTTTGTGCTGCTCTTAAAGGGCAGCGAGCTCCCCACCACAGAAGGGTTTGCCTTCTTGTTTGTAAGCAGCAGATACACGCAGGTTTTCAATGCCAATGCGGAGGGCTTTCTGGGCACCAGCAGGCTTCTCGTCCAAGATCAACCTCAAAGTATTGAGCTTCAAGGTACCTGCTTTCTGATTTCTTCTTCTTGTAATAGAAGAAAAGAAAATGGCAACTGCAAGATACAGAAACCACAGAACTGTAGTCTTCCAAATTACATGAGTTGACCTCTGCAGCCAAGTAGGGATAAACTTCCTGCTTCTATGTACTTTTAAAAAAAACAGACAAAAAAACCCTCACAACCTGCACATTTGAAAAGGCACCAGCTACATCAGTATCTCATCATTCTGTTCTTGTTGAAACACCTATCATAGACTTGAACCAAAAAGAGTAAAGGCCTTTTATTCAGAGTCAGGTTCCCCTCCTGCAGCATTAGATGTGTCTTCTTGTTTGACTTTGACAACATGCAAGGGGGAGGCGGGGGGAGAAGAAGATATTAAAAAAAAAAAGAAGACATACACGAAGTCATTAAGACACTCATGCAAGAATAATTTACAGAACTAGGGTTTCAGATCAGATCACATTTGTATGATTTAATATGTCGTTTTGTTACACGTCAGAAGATGTGAACTAAAGCGCTTGTCTGTCTTGACTTGGCAAGTTCGATGTGTTACTGAGAGCACCGCAGTTCAGCCTGTTTGCAACTCTCCAACTCCACATGTGCATTCCAAAACTGGAAGGCAGCGAACATTATGCCGTGGCATCAGCGAGCCCAGCAGCATGCAAAGCATCAGCTCTTCAGAACAGAAGTGGTTCCTGTTCCGGAGTGGCACAGGGTATAGTAAATAGTGACCAGGATGACTGAACACAAAACATTTGATAACAATTAATCTCCAAGCAATTATGTCGGATAACTCATGTGTTGTTTGTACCACAGTAAAAGTGGAATTTGAGGTACTTTCATGGAGAACAGTAACTTAAAAGGAGGAGTCCCAGCTGTGGAAAAAGCACGCAATGGAGCACTGAGGCTTGATTCATTACCAAAATGGAGGTAAATAAGCCTCTGCCCTCATTCAGGCCAAGAAAACAAGGCTGACATACTAAGCAACTAAGATCAGTTACTGAGCAAGTGAGAATGAAAACATGATCCTAGCGACTTGCATGAAAGAATGGGAAAGGCAAGCACCAAGGTGTCCTTTAAGAGGGGGTAACAAGAACATCAGAGAGAAGGCAGCAGGCTGCAGGAACCAGGACAAGTGCCGACAGATTTCTGCTCTGGTCGGGGCAGGGGGGTGGGGGGAAGTCATCTTCAGTTTGTAACAGAGAAGTAGCAGTTAAGGTCATGTACTGACTTCCCACTTAAAAAGCACAGGGTTTTCAGAGAGTTGCAGTGCCTCTCAATCCTGCCTTAGTCAGTGGTCAAGAGGAGGGTTCCCTGAGCAAGGGGATTTGAATAATCGCTACTCAAACTCAGATTGATGCAAAAATCGTCCCCTTTTCTCATTTCCAGGACAGTCAAGGGCAAAATGGATATTTACCTCTGCTACTTTCCCTTGGAAGAACACCACTGACAGTGAACATGAAGTTTGTAATTGTGGGTTGGCCTGCATACTTTTTTTCGGAGCATGGAAACAACAAAACATGTCTACAATCCCACAGAAGCAAATGGCTCTCAGCAAGGCTCTGGGATATATACTGGGATCATCAGTACTCGGCTGCTGACTTTAGAGACATTCAAAACTTGACATTCAAAACAAAATCCCTGAGCAACCTGATGTAACTGGACATGCTCTGAGCAGGTGTTGGGCTAAATGACCTCCACAGGTCCCTCCCAACCCACATGGCTTTACCATGGGACTACGTTATATTCACTTTTGAGTTCCATCTCCACTGGCATCCAGTGTTCATCTTTGAATGACCCCCTCCTGCTCTGATGGGCGCCAGCCTAAGGGAGGACCCAGAAGGTGATTTGAACGCTCCTGCCATGTGTGAATGAGGATATTTCATGCCTGAGGTGCTGACACCACGACATGAGTGGAACAGACATCAATTTGATGATGTTGTTAATGCTGAAAAGAGAAAATCAAGATACTGCTTTTATTTTTAGTTGCATGTTTTATCTTCTACAGCTAATTTGATAGTCGCACATTAGTTAGCACCTCAAGCAGAAAGTGAGCCATCACACCCAACTAAGGGGAAACACACACAAATTAGCAGCACACGTGAGTACACACACACCCTCCTGTACGTACCCTTCTGCCAAGAATCTGGTTGATAGCTGCGCTTTCTTTCAGAGTACACTCTGCTACAACGTTCGCTCTCATTTCTTTCATGTACAACATGAAAGCATTCAGAGGTTTCTTAATATGAGGTCTTTTTGGCTCTTGTTCTTTTCTCTGTTCGTGCTGAGGCTTCCTAAAACGTGGTGGGGGAAAGGGAAAGGAGGGGAAAAAAAGCATCCATTTACCTTCAGCCTAAAAAAACCCCAATGGAGAATTACCAGCCTGTGGTTACAGTACCATTTAAGTTGTAAGAATGAGAATTTCAGTGGTCATGTCCCATCCACTTTCATATCTTTTCAGAGAACTGACTTAATTTAATACCCAGGGAGGATGTCAGGTTGACATTCTCTAGCAAATAACATTTGATCTGTGAATCCACTCCAAATCCATCACTTGTCTCCATTCTCTTTTCGAATGGCTATCCATAGTACCCTAGAAGACCAGTGCTACAGGCAGGCGGATAGCTCCTCATCCACTTCTTAGGCCTTTTGCCTTCCAGTACTAAGCAAAAGGGCTGCTTTTTACTAGTAGGTTTTGCAGTTAAGACCTTTTCCAGCAGAAGGCCATGAGTTCACACTCAAGCAACATCCACAGGTAGACAGGTCCATGATTATGTCTGAATCAAGATGACTGTTGCTGATAGCTAAAAAGTGTTGGACTGGAATGAGAAATGGCTTCATGTCTCATTGCTCTTCCCAAACAGTAGCCCACATCTCCCGTTTTAGTCATAGGAGAAGAGTTAAAATTCAAAGAGGACATGAAAGGCACTTTTTTTTTTTTTTAACCTCCTTGACTCTTCTTCAGATAGAGTTAGTTCTCAAACATTTACAGATTAAGGGCTAGTGCAGAAAGGCACTCACACATGCATTAGCTCACTGTCGTTGTGCGGATGTTCTTGTTTTACTTGAGGTGTTACAATAGCTGGGTGAGGGATTCCAGTTGTGTGAGGGCCTGGAGGACCAGGAATCATGTGATGTGAAAACCTAAAAGAGAAAACAGGGAAAGGTCTGTAACACTACTGAAGACAGTCATCAAACATGTCTGACAGCAGTGGGATGCCCCAAGAATGCAAACGCTACAGAGCTTGCAATGGAAGACAATTCTTTAAGAAAGCATGAAAAATATTTGGCTAAGATTTGTGCATTATAGCCCACTTATTCAAGAAAAACAAACAAACAAACAAATCAGCCAACGTTTTGGTTGTAAAGAAGTTATTTTATCACCTTTCAGGCAAACAGTTTTAGCAATGCACACAAGAAACATTTAACAGTTATACTGTTGCACTGACTAGCAATAAAAATACACATTTCTTAACCAAAAACTGTATTTCTACACCAAGATATAAACATTCCTAAAATATCCACCACCAGCCAATGCCAAAGGAGGGAACTGCCATGCAGAAACAAATAAAATAAAAGAAGAAGAGTCTTTTCAAGAAGTCCCTGAAGGCTCTCTAAGGAATCTCTTACTTTTCAAGTTACTTAAGCAAAAAGATTTTAACATCACTTCACCTAAACTCACCATCCTTCCCTCAAATGCTTAAAATAAAAATAAACTAAAAAAATCCTGCGTCCTGGAAGAAGGGGGAGGGGGCAGGACAGGGGGAGAGAGAGAGACTTTTGTCCTAAATAAACCTTCCTTTCATTTGTACAAGAAGGAAAATGAAAAGAAAAACCAAAGTACCGCTAACTCAGTCATCCCACCCTACTAACCCAGGTCATCCTCAAGGACAGCTGAGACGGATCTTGAAGGTGCTGAGCATTGCAAGCTCAGGTGCAGCAGAAAACCTGCATGCTTTATTTTGAACTGGTGGAAAGTACCATTAACATCAAAAGCAAGCTCATGCTCCAAAGGTTTGCTGAATGAGTGCTGGTTAAGGAATCACATCCAGCCTCTCGTTCCTCCATTTCCTAGTCACCTTGCCCTTTTCCTTCATGCCATCAAAACAGAGCAAACACAAAGCCCTGTAACTAAATCAGGTCATTTTATTATGGAGAAAGAATGGGTTTTCTTCTCAATCACCCTGACAGGCACGTGCTTATTCCCCTGTAAGGAAGTGAAGGGACAGTGATAATCCAAAGGAGCCCACACAAATAGAGGCAAGAGGACCCACCACTTATCAAGTGGCCTGTCTTAAGTCCCTGTGCAAGAGGATGTGTCTTCTTCAGGTGACACAAAAAAAACCCCCAAAACACCCAAGAATGGTATATTGCAACCTTGTGTACACCAAGCACAGGATGCAGAAGCTGCCTTTAGAGGGCAAAAGCAGAGGAGAGGAGGTCTGGAGTGTGTCATGGCCAAGTCTCAGTTAGCATTGCTTGCTTGCACTTAGACATAAAGACACAGTGCCTGATTCACACACCAGTACAAACACACTGTGCTGGCATCCCTTGCCATTAGTGGCTTTGGGCTATGAAATACCTACTTGCGAGCAAGTTTCCACACGGAGTGATACCTAAATGATTCAAGACTAATTAACAACAACTTTGAAATTAGAACTAGAGAACGCAGACTAGCGTGACAATCCACCTGGTTGCATACTTGCATGAGCAAAACCCAAGGATGCACACTATGTGTTGCATCTAGAAATGAACTAGTGACTCATTTCAGATGGAACAGCTCAATTAATTGCGGACAATTCACCAGTGCTCCTAATTGCAATACTTCAGAGACTGCCAAGAAAATGCTGAATGAGACCAGTGTGGGATCCAGGCAAACTGTATATACACAAATAAGTTAAATAAAAATGTACACATAAAGTTTTAGCTGACTGAAAAGCAAGCAAAGGCAGACCAAGATGCAAGCAGAAGAGCAACTTGCCCTCTAACGCCAGCAGTTACTCCCCAGTCAGTCATTCACCTCCTACACCTACCTGGACATGGAAGGGTCGACTGAGAGTGAGGATGGATAGGGCTGCCTGAATCCACTCGAGATGGGATATACAGGCTGACCTTGCCTGAGGTCACAGAAGAAAGGAACCCATCAATCATATGATACGGTATTCAGTAGTTACTCTAGAGTTACAAGCACTTGATGGGAACTCAGCACTAGTCACAAAAAATAGTAATAGGTAACACTTTCAAGAGTTCTCCTGTATTCAAAGCTAACGAATACTTAAACACTTTGGAGTTTCTCCCTTGCTATTGAAAGATTCCCAGCCTGTGTTTCCACTGGGGAAGAAAGCAAAACAACCAGCCTTCCTCCCCCAAAGCACACGTGCATGCACATACACACACACATGCACGCATGCATGCACACTCTCTACCTCTATCCCTCTCTCGCCTAGTTTTAAAAGCACTGGAATCAGATTTGGTTAACTAGCTCTTATGAAAGAGGCATTTTATTCCAAACAGTTCTACTGTAGACCAGTGCAAGAACACTAGACTGTGAATTATCAAGCTAGAAAACTTTTTGAATAGTTTTGTTAAGTCTTTGAAAACTTAGGACTCTCTTCATTTGCATCTTCTATAGTGAGGTAGAAGTGGCCAGCTTTTCTAAGAAAATAGAGATTTATTTGATAAAAAAACCCCTCACAACCACCTAAAAGCCCACAGCAACATAAGTCCATCTTAACTACTTAAAGTTCAAACTTTGCAATCCAGTAAAAGAAGCTTGTATGAAATTCTTACCTCCTTTATACTCCCACATACAGGGAACATTTTGTCACCACCCTGTCATTTGGACTCTCTAGTTTTTATCATCATCATTACATATTGGTTACTTTCAGTTAGCAATGGTTCAGGTTGTGACTACAATTAACACGCTGAAGTAGCATGCTATGGTAATGCAAACACATACCAGCTCAGCCCAAATACCTGAACCAGCCCAGAAAGACCACCACACACATCAATCTTATTCAAACGGTTACTTATAGACTATAAGCTCAGCCTTCAGGGGGGGAAAAAGGGATATTGGCCTTTGTAAGGTTCAGGATACAGGTTTCACACTTGGAGTGCGTTACTGGAAATGAGCAGTGCTCAAAGGGAAGGGGGGAAAAAAAAGGTGGAGGAAGTCTCAGCAGCGCTACCGCACAGAAGGCAGCTGGAAGCCGTATAGCATAAGGGATGGCTGGGCACGTCCTGCTGTCAGTGAGTGCTGCTGAACACATCCCCAACCCTTGTAAGATCGGATCTTGTCTCTCCTCTTCTTTCTCTTTTCCCTCTTCCCTTCCCCCAGCCTCTGCATCGAGAAACCATTCCAAAGAAATGATTGACCACATCTGGAAAACGAATGCCAGGAACTGCCTGGTGGTGGTGGAGGTGGGGAGTCAGCTGAGCAGCAACGAACCGGAAGGAGGGCGGGAAGGAAAAAATAGAGTCAGATACTTCCATATTTTAGTTTGGTATCTGATAATAATTCGTTCCAAAAAGGCATGTGACACTTCCTGAAAGATTTGCCAGCAATACAGCATTTCACCATCTTCTGCTCTCTACTCTCTATGCCTCTTGTCATCTGGATCATGTTTCCCTCCCATAAACACACTTAAAAAAAAAAAAATCAAATCTGCATCGCTCATTGCACGGGTACAGATTAGTCAAGATACAGGTTCTGAAGCACCGAAATTGTTGCTAAGTTTCCTTATTCCTTGCTCTGACAGATCTGAGGGCAAGTACCTATCTACCCCAAGCAGACACAAAGCATCCTGCCAAATCAATTACTCTGAAAATACCATGTTTCCTCCAAAAGGAAAATGACACCCTGAATGGCAGA
Organism: Nipponia nippon; assembly: GCF_047370975.1. Classification (NCBI taxonomy): domain Eukaryota; kingdom Metazoa; phylum Chordata; class Aves; order Pelecaniformes; family Threskiornithidae; genus Nipponia; species Nipponia nippon. Next base: position 57,757,567 of record NW_028262380.1, read on the forward strand.
GAAAGATCCTGAGAGGGCTAGCATTAGCAAGAGCAGCAAAATCTCCCAATGAGAGAGGCTTCTCCCCATACAGAAACTGTAAGAAGCAGCAGACTACAAAAGTTTGTTCGCCATTTTGGTGCAGTTTCAAGATTTCCCCCCCACACACACACTTCAAAGTTCCTTCTTACCTCCCCTCCCCTCAGTAATTGCAATTCTGTTTATTAAAAATTTACATTTAATTCCTTGAGAACTGTTTTCTGCTATCTTTCCAAATGCCAAGAGCCACAAATCTGAGCCATAAGAAATATATAGACTTCAAAGTGAAATCTACACACTTCAATTTTTGTACGTGTTCAAAAACCAGATTCAATTCATTTCAAAGATCAACATTTTTTGATCTTTTTAACTAAAATAACGTAGTAATTTCTTACTGCAGCAACATTCTTATTTTGTAAATGCTGCTATTGATTCAACAACAGCAAATGGCGTGAACATGCACCTTTGTCTGAAAAGAAGCTAAAAGATCTTACCAGCCAAGAGGTGGTGTTATCTGTCCAACCCCCCCTGGAGACAAGGGATAGAAGGTAGGGAGATCAGGAGCTGGAGGATGCCTGGACATGCCTGTTAAAGAGCACAGAAGAATGAATGACTTTCCCCTCAAAATACTACACATGAACTACAGTTTACAGCTAACACGGCCAATGCTACGATGGAATTAGTGCTCTAGATAAGAAATAACCATATTCTTGGTTAGTGTTAAAAGCAAATGGCTACCCACGCCACCTTTAAAATAATAAATAACTTGCACACGATACTGCAATTCAAAGGGAAATACTGGAAAAAAGTAGAAGGAGGGAATAAATGTACGGGTAAGGGCCTGCGCAAGTTTAGATCTCCTGTGAAGCGTGTTAGGCAATACCGTCCTCTCAATGGTTTCACCAAACCCGATCGGATCCTGAGGACCTCTCACAACACAGCATGAAACAAGAGGAAATTAAAGCACTGTCAAAGAGGCAGCGCAGCAGAGCTATTAGATTAGGTAAATTGCTACTTGTACGTTTTTGCAGGTTCCCTTATGGATTCACAGATTCTGGAAACTTGCTACCACAGAGGATCAGTGGTTAATTAAGAATCATTTTCAGGCCTGTAATGGTCACACTTGATATGATTCATTCGGCTTCCAATTGTCACTCCAGCTCCAACTAAGCTCTTCATCAAGTTGACTCCTGTGGGCTCCAAGGTCAATCTGTTTTGCATTGGTAGTATTTCATGGAAAAATAAGAGTCCCATCAGAAATGATCCATCAGCTCACATTCCCCAGAACAGAGAGTCCTACAACTGCAAGAATCACCTCAAGATTAAAGCTAATCCTTGTCCCAAAAGGGTCTGTGGTCTCCATTCTTCACCTAAACCTCGTGCCCCCAGGAGACATGGAATTACAGTTGCAGAGGCCACAAAGACATCGGTTTATTTAAATGTGTTTGGGGAAGAGGGAGCTGAAGCAGAAGGAATTGTTAACTCTACTTCACATGTTAAATCAGCTGCTTTAAAAGGGCATTAAATATTTATGTGGTGACACTCCAAAGGTCCGAGACCAAGTGTGTGCTACCTTGAGACTTGGTTTATAGATTGATGTTACCGATTTATTTTCCTCCCCTAGTTTGTATTTAAATCTTCTGAATTTAATTAGAAGATTTGAAGAACATCTTTCAGGATTGTGCACAGAAAAGGATGGAAAACAATACTGGTGGTGTTACCGTCTCAAAACAGCTAAATTCTCATACTTGGGACCACAACCCAAGGATCATATTTTTGGCCAGTTGTCTTTTCAAAGGTGTAAAACAGCTGGTGGCTGACAGGAGATGGAACACTTTATATCCCAGGATTTTTATGTGAGAGGGAATGCTCTTTCAGAGCAGGTTTTTAAAAAAAAAAAAAGGTGAAAAACAAGCCCAGCCTCTCATCTTTCTCATCTCCAGTGACGGCTGATGCTCCTGGGAGTGACGACATGACCTTGCCCCTGCCAGACCAAGTTCTGCACAAGGAGCTGGGCCGTTCCTTCCCCAAAATCCGCATTTCTGACCCACGGGGACAACGCTGCTCTTTCTGCACTAATGCACAGTGGTTATCATTAGTCCAAAACTTGTGGCCCCTTATGGGGGGCTGTCAGCTACCTAATACCCAGAAGGAACACACGCAACTACTGCACGGCGAGTGCTCTCCAAAGCAAGCTTTTGCTCACAGGAGGGTTAAGAAAAAAAGAAAATAAAATAAAAGGGAAAAAAGAAGTGACCGCCTCTAGCAAGGCAGTGGCTGTGTGTCCATCCCAATGTGCCTGGGGTGTGAAAGGCAGCACTGCAGGCAAGCTGCTGTGGGCCCCCTGTCACCTCCCCGCCAGCGGATTTCAGTGGGAGGAGGGCAGCCTGGCGTCTGGGCTGGGGCACTGGGGCAGTGCCTCGCTCCAGACCCACGGTGGGAGGCGAGGACAGAAACAATGGTCAGAAGCGTTTGGCAGAGGACCTGAGGGAAAAAAAATCCTCTCTTCACAGCAACTGCATGGGCCATTTCACTGGGGCTGCTCCCACATGCCAGCGGCACCAAAATGGGGAGCATGGAAAGACCACACACATCAAGGAGACCATCACAGCCAAAACCAGAAGTCTCCAGCTCGCATTATCCATCCCCGTCTCCACCAGACACTGTGCAAAGGGATCGAGAGCCCATTCACGAACACCAGAGGGGCACGAGCTCTGCGACAGAGACATCCCTGGCCGCCCCCCCACAGAGCCCTTCTCTGGGCTTGTGCTCAGGGCCGGGGACGTGAGCGGTGAGTTGCACTGGGGCTGGACAGGGGAGAGGGTGAGACAAGGCAGGAGGGAGGACGGGCAGCAGAAACAACTAACCAGATGTTCAGTTTGGGTCTGCAGGAGAAGAGTACAAAACTAAACCAGAGGTAAAGGCAAAGAACTGGGGTGCAGGAGGGGAAATCCATTGCACAGTAAGTGAAAACCTTGAGCTCACGAACTGCAGCAGTGCGGTGTGCCCCAGCCACCACAGCCAGCTTGGACAAGAGGTGGGAATCCTGTACTCTAACATGTGCAGCACCCGTGGGATTTCAAGGAGCAAGCATTAATATCCTTCTCCTGGGCACTGATCCAAAGGAGGAAGACAAATGAGGACAGGAGGTCTCCATTTGCTTCTTCCAACTCTGAAAAAGATATTATAAGTGTATTTACAGGGTAGGCTTTCCAGGCAGAGTGCTTTTTGTATTCCCGCTCCCTAAAAAAAAAAAACAAAACCAAAAAAACCCCACACAACTAACCAACAAACAGCAAAACCATGCAGAGCCACAAGGCCATGGTATTTCCTGGATGCAGCCCATGTTATTACCTGCGGAGCAAGGCCAAAACAAAAACTAGGCATTCAGGGAAAGTCAGAACTAAAAAAAGTCTCTCTCCCTGAATGATGGTGGCTAGACAACTCTCCAGATAAACGGGACAACTGTGCATGTGGACATGTGCCCAGGTAAAGCAGAGCTTCATGAACTTGTCAGCTAGGTGTCACGCCACGTGGTAGGATATGTGTGTGCAGAAAGAGGCAGGGAGAGGCACCCTCCAGCTCCAGCACTGACAGACTTCATGCCCATGCACTGATGTCCCGACTGCAGCAAACGCCTTCACAAACCCTCTGCTCCCTCTCCTTCCCTCCTCGCCACCAGTTCTCCTGCGCAGGCTTCTCCTCCTCCAGCTGCTTACCCAAACCCTGGCTCAGACCTGCACCATCCGGGGCCAGTCCTCCCCTTGCACCCCCCCAACAACCATCGCATCCCCCCCAGCTCCTGCATCCCAACACAAGCAAACACACCCAGGGGTTTCCTGGGGAGGGTTCACCGGGGCGCTGGGTGGGAGCCCTCGGTGCAGGCGGGGCTCAGCACCTCGGAGGTTGTCGGCGCTTCCCGGGGAACCCACAGACTGACCCCGAGCGGGGCTGGTCAGACGCTCCCAGATGAGGATCTAGAGGGCTTTTTTGTTTGTTTTAAAGAGTCCCAGGGGCACAGAGAAAACTGACACCCATGACTCTGGCATCTAAAACAATGCTTTCTGCAGAAGGCAGTGGGCATCAGAAGGTTAAAAAAATGTCATGTTTGCAAAGCCTTAACCGGCACAGGCTCAAAAATGTATTTTATGGGCTACGCTTCAGTTATGACAACTGACATATGGAAGAATTCGGACAGCTAGAATACAAGGACATAAAATACAATTTCAAGTAAAAGGGGGAAAGAAAATGTTACAATAACACCACTACTGAAGTACTCTTCCCCCATTTTTGGGAAGGTGAGGGATGATTGCCGTTTCTGCATCTGCACGCTGCAAGCCTCGGGCACAAAAGGGGGTGGTGAGGACTAACTGCTGCTTATTGAGATTTTAAAAGATTGTGAGGAGTAAAGCAAGGCCAAATTATCACATTAGAAAGAGCACGAAGATTTAAACGGCCAAGTTAAATATCAGCATCACGGCACAATGACTGTCTCTGAAAGCGGGCATGCACACCTGGAACCCTCCTTCTAAAATATTAAGAATAAAGCTGATTCAGCAGCACGGGGGACACTGGGACTGCTCTGTATCCCTGCCAGAATGGGATGGGCTCACCTTGTTTGGAGCTGACGTCAGAGGGGATGTGAGACGGGTGCGACCCCGGGGAAAAGTGCTCATCGCTGTAGGTGATAAGAGGGGTGAGGGGGTGAACCGCATGAGAAGGCTGTACCACTGGCACCTTGTTTGACTGCAAGAGAAGAAAAAAAATTGAATTAAATAGTGTCAGAGAGGTGGGGCTTCTGCATTAAAAAAAAAGGCACTTCCAAAATGCAACTTTTACATATTTGTATTACTGAAGGGAGGGGGGACAACATTGAGGCTGGTGGATAGCAACCAGGTTTGCTGCCAGAACTGGCATCTTCAAACCACCAGCACCTGAGGAGGGATGCAGGGGTTGAGGAAATGCAGGGAAATGGGTGGGGCCGGGAGCAGGAGGAAAAGCATTTGGGAGACACGGAGATGGGGCTGGGGAAGCGGCGGCTGGAGAGCTGCCAGGCTGGAGGAGCACCGTGCCGGGCAGGCAGGCACCACACACCAAGGGCTGCAACCGAAGGTTGGCAGAGCCAGCAGCAGCACTGGAAAAACCATTTGGTTACAGGATCAGCATTTAAAAAAACAAAAAAAGAAAAAGGTTTAAAGTGCAGGTTTGCCACATCTCCAGCCTTAAGAGCAACACAAGCATCATTGACTTCACTCCTCCTCTCCGCTGCTCTCCTGCACGACTGCGGCATGTCGCAGCAGGGACAAGCCCCCGGCCTTGCCAGAGGGTACGGCAGGCTTTTTCCCTGGCAATTTTACAAACTCCACTTGAAACCCCCCGGTCTGGATAGCAAATAACTGAAAACCCACCCTTAAAAGCCTAATTTCATATATAAGCGTTTGGCAGTGGCCTCTCAGAGGGGTCAGTTAGGGAGGAGACCCGCTGACCGCCCGGGGGCAGCTGGGAGGCCTCTCGCCACACCGCGCCAAGGAGAAATCAGGAATGCTACAAATGCCCAAGAAGGTCCCAAAATGGGTGCCGTAAAGCGATGCCCATGCGGGCCAAGACGCATGCTTCCCATCAGCCCTTCCCACAGAGGTGCAGGGGAGGGGGCACTTGGCGTGACGGAGGGACGCTGCCCAAAATCACGCTCTTGGATCAAGGCTGCAAGACAACAGGACTCGCCCGTCCTGACAAAATCCTGCCGCGCTAACGCTGCTTGAAACACAAGTTGCTCTGCCCATGGCGGGATGAGACGTAGCGATGATGCCAGCGTGTAACAGGCGCTATTCATTTGTACCCCACCACTCTGTACCCTGCCCCTTAGCAAAAATAATTATGCCCAAACAGGTTTTTATTAAAATTTAAAAAAAAGGGGGGGTGTGGGGGGGAAAGCAATAGTCCTTCAGAAAGAAACGCTGATAAAACTCAGCAATGACAGCCTGTCAAATACTAGGAATTAAGAAATGAAAAAAATAATTTAAAAGCCCAGTGAAATTAATTTTCTTTGAGCTTACTATTGAAATCCTGGCACAAACAGATGTTAGGACAATACTCCAAGTACAAACCCAGGATTTCTCTGGACTTCTAGAAGCAGAAGGGCTATTAAATGGACAACTCAATTTATTGTTAAGGCTGATAGGAGAGGGGAAAGGGAGCAAGTGGGAACTAGTGCAGCATTTTCTGCTTGCCTTGTTTCCAGAGCACCACCTTAAGGAACTTGCATTAGCAGGCAGTATCTTCTTAATGTCTGACCTATCCCTCCAGTCATATAGCTCAGAATTTGGTGCCATGAATTTTTGCTAAATTATGCTATCCTTGCTCTCCTCTTAATTTTACGGTTTTCAACACAGATTTGCTTTCCTGTGGGAAAGAGATAAGAACCTGAGGATTTTAATTTAAGCTTCGGCCTTGTCTTATATTTTGCAAGATGGAGAGAGAAAGCAGCGCCAGTAGGTGTTTTAAAGCCAACAAGCATTAGGCCCATTTTTGTGACCAAATAATAAAAGCAATATGAATTCTCAATAATATATATGAGTTGAGTCGTAAAGGGGATAGCTCAGACTGCTATTCATCTTCCCTGTCTGTATAAATTTTAGCAAAAAACAGATGCCAACAAATTTCAGACGCTTTACAGATCAGGCCTCAGTCTTTATCTATGAGACTTGTGGGCCAGCCCACCATTCAGCAATTACTTTATCAACAATAAACTGTATATTATGAATAAAGATCAAGCAATAGATGTATTTAGGTCACACACATGCAGCTACTAATCAGCATTAATTTCTCAAAATTTAGTAATTAACATTTTGTATTATACTGGATGTAATTGTCATGCACGCCCCTGGTATCAGGGTTACTTGCTTTCAGAAATCACCCATTTGTACTTTGAGCAAGCCAATCCCCGTAGTCCCTCGCTCTCCAGCATCCTGCAGATTTTATTTTATTTTCTAATTCTCGGCACCTTATCCCCTAAGCCCACAGCAGCGGCTTTCAACGGGCAAAGGAACCGTGAGAAGTCAGGAGAAAAGGAAAACGCTTGTCAGTGGGCTTAAAATTAACATATAAACGGGCTGTATCACCGTTAAGAGCATTTGAGGGTCTTGCAGAGCCAGAAACTGGAAAAAAAAAAGTAATAATAATTAATAATAATAATAATAATAATAATAATAATAATAATAATAATAATAATAAAGCTCTCCAGCCTGCCTGCCCCACACTGCTTTGGGAGGACCTAGGGAGCTCTGGCCACCTAAATCTTGCCAGGCACCAGACGGGGGCTCGGTGGGCATAGGCTGAGCCTCCCTGTTCCCTGTGGTCCCACCAAGACAACCACAGTGATTGACAGGGGGAGAAAACAGGGCAAAACCTGTGAAACGAAACCAGGATGAGAAAGGCCTGACGACATGTTTTCCAAAAGCCCTATGGACTAAATCGGTTCTGCTATGGCACCTGCCCTACAAGTCAATCCAGATGGGTTATCTGTGCCCTCCTCCCAGAGAGCGTTCAGGGCAGGAGACCAAGATCTCATATGCAGACCTGGATGCCCCTCTTGCTGCCCTCTCAACCCTCCGACCCCCGGGCCCGTCCCACGGATGCTAGCCTGCACCCTTCACTCTTGGGGACATCTGGACTGGGGACAATGTTGAAGCCCCTTCCACCACCTACTGCTTGCAGTGGGCGTTACCGCCCCAAAGGCTTTTCAGAGCTGACCAACATGGCCAAAATGCTACCTCACACTAGACGTACAAGACAGTGCTGATTAGATTCCTCCTACCGCAGCTGTGTCTTTGCCCATAGGCTTCCTCCTCCTGCCACAAACATGCCATCCCTACTACATTCATCTCCCTAAATCCTCCGAAGACGGTGCATACAGCTGCAGAAACACTTCAGCGATTGACAGAGACCTGAACCAGGGACCGCCGATCTGGGTCAGTGTGATCTCCATGCAGGGGGAACTCGGTCCCTCACACTTCGCTCAGCCCCTGCTAACCATTTACATCTAATACAGACACAGTTCATGGAGGAACTTTTCTCCTCAATACAACCTTAAAAATCTTCTCCTGGAGAACGCAATCAGTCCACACACCTTTGATGAGACAATTACATAATTACCCATTGCCCTATGTGAGGTTCTTCAGTATTTCAGTACAGAAATTATACTTCATCCACCCACCAAAATGTAATATTTTGGGGCAAGTTGGTACTAAGCAGCTTCTAGAAACACAATAAAGCAGATGAGAATGCAATTCTCTCATTTCCAAGACAACCTGAAGAAGTTGGACGTTCATTGAAACAGTCCCTAACACAGCTCTGACACAGCATACGTGGTTACCTCCGCACCACATCAGTTTTGTCATCTTCATTAAACTCTGGGCCTAAGCTTCTTCACACACCCTAGAAAGTAAAGGGAATTGAACGTACAGCCTGGCTCGAGATCTGCAATTTGGAAAAAAGAAACAGCTAAAAATGAGGACCTGTGGCTTACAAAGGTGTAAGGCTTTAAGGCACCTTGTCATGTGGGTGTCATAACCCGTTATGAACGTTAAAGATTAACGTCGAAGGGATCACCCTTCATCTGTTGGCCTGGGGACACCCAGCTGTGCCCCATGGGACCCAGCTCAAAGGGACACTCAATCCTGAGCAACTAAACCTTGGTGGCCTCCTTCTTGGAGGCCACTGGCCCATCAGGGTTCCGGTCCCGCAGCACAGTCTTGCAGCAGAGCCTGTGGCAGCATCCTTTGAGAACTGGCCCTGCACCCAAAGGAACTCTCCCCAGCCCTTCCCGGGTCACTTCTGCTCCTTGGACATTTGCTCATCAGCTTGGCCTTCACAGCTGGTATCTTCTGTTTCTCCTGAGCACGTGCTCAGGCTGAGGTGAAGCAGTGCAGGCAGGGGACGGTCCCCTCAAGGGACACCAACAGGGCAAACAGGCAGGGCTGGGAGAAAATACATCTATTGGAAACAGCAGGAGCTGCATTATTTGACCAGTTGGTGCATGGATGAAGCTGTTATTCAGTTTTATGACTGACCTGAAAAAAACCCAAAATCCCCAATGCAAGCTTGCAGGGACGAGGACCCTGACCCAGCAGTAGGCATTACTCTGGCAAGGAGCTTCACCGTGCACCGGAGACCGGTTTAAAACTATTGCTGCATGAAAAGTAACACAGGAACAACCACCCAAGTCCAGTACAAGAACGCATGTTTCTCTTGCAAACAGTAATCACAGTCTGCAAGCACCAGGCTTGAACCGTACTCGGGCATTTTGGGCAGGGCAAGGATGGGGGAAGAAACGCCCCCGCCGCGGCACTGGCACAGCTGCTGCCTCCCCGTGGGAATCGGCTCCCGTGCCACACGCAGCACCCAGCACCGGCGGAGCACCAGCTCCTCTACCAGCACACAAACGCAGCAGTGTCACTCATCATTTTAAACGAGCACTGGCCGCTTATCCAAGGACTACACTTTCAGACAGTTCAAATTAATCTCTGGTGAGTCGATGGTGAAATTCTGCGTCTTGGATTCAGGCTGAATCCAGGAAGTTTTTCCTGACTTTTGAAAAGCAAGACTGCCAGATAAAAAAACCAAAACCCAAGCCCTCCCCAAACAGCTAGCTAATGCTTCAGCAAAGGCCCACACCTGTAAGGTATCCGATGTGCAACAAGTGCGCAAAAACTATAAAAAGCCTGAGACAGCCACGGCAAAAATGCCTGTAGGTCAGCGCCGGGTGAGGCGGGCGGCTGAGAGCTCCTGCTGGAGCTGGGGGGACCATTTGTTCCAGCTGCTGCACAGAGAAAGATATTAAATTAACGACCCTTCAAAGGATGCACATCTACAAAGGGGGTCGCACGCGGGCAGGGAACTGCGAGCAAGCGAGCCCGTGCACACAAGACCCAAGCGTCCCTGGGTCAACACCCAAAGAGGTGCTGCGTTGTTTTTTCGTTTTATCTCTTTTCTTTAAACATGAAGCTGCTTCTAAAAAGCAAAAAAAGGCCCCAGCCTGTCTACTTTTCCTCTCCTGTCAACAAGTTGTGCATTGGGTACAGGCACTAGCAGATGGTCTTCACAATTCAGACTAAAATAAGCCAATTAAAAAAAAAAATAAAATAAAAACTTAAGGAGAAATGCCTGCATTCCCTTTCGTTCCTGAAAGAGAGGGTCACTTTTGCTTCAAGTTTTTGACAGCAAATGTTAAATTCGGGGGGGAACACAAAAACAGACAGCTCCTCCAAAAAAAAACAAACAACCCAACCCCAAACCCTTCCACTATTGCTACAGCAGTACAGCAAAATAAAAGGACCAATGACCTGTTGGAGGATTTGAGGATACCTTGACCTGAAGAGACATGAAAAATCTGTCCATTTTTTAGCCTATTTAACTTCTAGTTTCTAGAGCCTTGAAATCATCCTTAGGCAGAAGGTTTTAGCAAACCCAGAAGATAGCAGTTTCAGTTGTCCTCTCAAAATAGCAATAGCATTTTAATGGCTAAAGTAACTCTGCATTTATGCCTTTGCCGACCAGCTGTTGCAATAAAAATGCAAGACCAAGAAGAACGTACTTTTGGAGCAATGTCAAAACCAGGGCCATGTTCTGGTTCACCAGGGACCTGTCATCACGGACAAACTTCAGCACAGGGGAACCAGAGGTGGAAGAAGAGGAGGTAACAGTAAGGTGTTTTGGCCAGAACTAGCTACCAATAGATGAAACAAGCTAATCAACACCAGCAATAATTGCAATTACCATTTGCCACCTCCCTGGGAGCTATCATACAATCCCTTTCCACAGACAACTTTGCAGAGATGCAGCAAGCCCAATATGTAGAGAGCTCAGGTTACTCCCCCCGTCCCCAAACCATTTATTTAGAGCAAACAGTTTTATGTCCAAAGCCAACCTCCTTCTAGGCTCTTGACAGCAGAGATCATTTTATGCTTAATTTTCAAAACCTCCCATCATTAGACAGTGAAACTGGGAAAATTACATAGCAGATGGGGGGGGGTGGGGGTGGATTTGTAACCCTACTTTTAGCCTCACCTGAAGCTCAAAAGGAGCAGGGAGGGGAAAGCGTGCCCACAGTAACACCCTGCTCACAGGAAACAGGGGCTTAGGAATACTGTGATTTATGAAAGCCAAATGAAAAAGGCGTAGTCTTTTTACCCTGCTTCACAACTTGGCAATGGGAGGCCATTTATCTCGCTGACCTTTCATGCTTACAAACAGCGGGGGTGACACCCCAGGGACTTGCCCTGGTAGGGAGGCAAAGGGAAAACACTGCATCCACTTCAGTGTAAAGCTTTACAGCTTTACAACTGCTAACACTTAGTCAGAACAAAACTAGAATCAAAATCGCGCGTTTCAAGGTATAAACTGATGGCTAGCTGAGGTCAGAAAAAAAAATCCTCCTGGTCCCCCTTTTCCTCATGTCCTGTACTTCAGCGCTTCACCGGGTCATTAAGTTGTATTTAGTGCTGGGAGCCAGGAAAGGGGAAAACAAGAAAGTTACTTTAAGTCAGTCATTGAAGGCTTCCCCCCCTCCCCAGGACATGTGGCATCAGGCGTCCGCAAAGCCACAGCGGCCCAGGAGGCCCCCGGGAGATGGAGAGAAGCTGCCAGCGCATCAGCGGGCGAAGGAGGTACCCGGATCCTTGATAGAGCTTTCTGTGGTTATTCAGGAGCAGAAAAAGTTTGTGCCCCTTTCCCAGCTGCCCAGACTGCCTTCTTTTTTGGGAAGCCCAGCAGCAACCAGCTGCGGCTGCAATGCATGGGAAAGGCAGCTCCATGGCCGACGGTGCTGTGCCATGCTCCGCGGGCACAAAGATCAGCACCGGAAGCAAAGGGGGTGTCACGGCTGGAAATGCAGGCAGCGTACGAGCGAGAGGCGAGAGGAGTCAGAGCAAACCGCTCTGCCTGAAGCCCGAAAGGTCGGCGTGCAATAAAAACTTCAGTACAACAGCCAGGGGAGCATTGCAAAGAAAAGAGTAAATGCGATTTGATAAAGCCTGGGATAAGCATCTATCTAGACGGATTACAATCAGTAACCGGATTCAGGTTAATTGCAACGTTAGTGAGAAACCACCGCGCTAATGGCTTGTCTACATTCTTGTCTTTTTCCAACTTTTCTTCTCCGCCTTCAATCCTGGAAATTAATATAGCACAACTGTGACGGGTTTTTGCTGAAAAGTTGTAATAAACATTCGAGTTCCCTCAAGACAGCTTTAAAAACACGGGTGTTGAATCTCTGACAGAAACATGCTTTATTTCAAGTGTTCATTAAGCACTGCCATTAAGTAAGTGATTAAAGCACACCCAGTATTAAAATCGCTTGATTAGAAATCCCCTGCTATCTCTGTTTTCTTCTCTCCCGTGACTTCTTAATTTGTTTGTTCTCGCCTGCTCAGGAAGGCTGCCGGGAGACCCGGAGTGCTGGCGAACCACGCGGGGAGCCAGGCAGGTCTTGCAAGGCTCCGATCGCGGGAGGACAAGCCCATTTCTATTTACATACTGTAAGTTCACATATACACAGATTATATTTGGTGTTGTACAGCCCATTAGTTTTAGAAATATGTACTAATGACTGATAGGGCATTAAATTGCCAGCAAAGCCACATGCTCGCAGGCAAGGGTTTCCCTGTTAAAATATGTTGCAGCATTTTATTTCGTTCTCCAAACTCAGCACCGGGCCCTCCCCAATAGCCATTAATTGCCAGTAAATGTTCTGCAATTTGCCAGCCAATGCTTGTTTTGAGCTCCGGTTCCCACGTGATGGTCCTTTTAACGTTGCCCATCCTCAACGGTTCATCTTTTTCCTGATGTAAATACGTGCACCAAGAAGCCCGCACCCAACAAGTGGCAAAATGCAGCATCAAATCACACTCGACCCCAGGGGTCACAAAGTCCCAAAACTTGGTAAATGGGACTGCCAGCGCTGGAAATTTTAACTCTCCAAGTGGCAATGTGTCCCACGGGCCACAGCTCCCCAGCCTTTACCCTATGCAGCATCCCTGCTCCTGCCTCGTGCATCCTTGCCACACACAAGCCGGGCTCGTCAGCTGAAAAGGCATTTTCCCCCATCGTTTCATGACCTGCCCAGAGCCCTTTGTGTTTTCTGTTGGCCAAGGGAAACACAGGCACCGCAATGTTTTAACAAGCCCAAGCTCAAGCCTCTGAGTCATGGGGCCTGGCTTATTAATTGCCTTAATGATAAGGACCGCTGCCCAAAACCAGCAGAGGAAGCCCGCGGGACATCAGAGGAACCGGTTGCCACAGCCCAGCCGCTTGCCGAAGGGGGGATCAGCAGGCGTTATGTGCCAGGGAGCCCTGGGGGTTTTGGGCAGGAGGGGGGTGGGTGGGTGGAAAGATGCTGGAGGCCATCCTGGTGTCACCTCTTGTGCCGTCTTCAGCTCTTCCCTGGGGACAACACTGCTCTGGTTTCTGTCACCAGAGCTGTCTGCTGAGTAAAGACAGACATCGACATGAGCTTGTTTTGCTTGCTTGGTTATCAGCATCCTTGCTCACAACAGCTTCGGCATCTTCTCCGGGATACTCAGACCCACGAGCTAATGTCCAAAGGGATGCGCTTTGGTCCAATATTCAAACTGGGGACTCCGCTGCACCCTCAAGCACCCACTTAAATCAAGCATGGAAACCGCTCAGGCAAGTGAAATGCCATCTGCTACATAAACATACAAGTGCTGTGTGGAAGCAGGCAGTCCGACGGCAGCCTCTGAAGCCTGGCGTTCCTGTTCTGGCAGACAACGTGCGTCACAGGATGGGACGACTTTTCCTCATCAGTCTCCTCACGTCCCACAGGATACGGACCAAGGCTCCTGGGGGAAACCAAGAAAAAACCCCGTCCTGCACCCTGGTGACAGGAAGATGCCTTTCAGCATCGCACAGGCAATGGATCAAAAGTGCTTGAAATAAGACCTCCACTAAATGTATTTACATTAAGTCTATGTTACAGCCTATTCAACACCACATGCCATAACAAAGACCATCAGAGGCCCAGAAGACTGCCAAATAGGTCAACTTCTCTTTGAGCAGCAGTTTTTAAGATGCACCAAATAGAAGTGTTCTTGATTAAGAAAACCAAGAGCATGACATGCATCGGGAAGACAGCTGAGCTCTGTCTCATAGAAGGTAAGGACAAGGGCTCAGATGCCTGTGCAAGTACCTGACACACATTTACATATCCAAAGCCTCTGTTCACCATGCCTGAATTTGCAGCTGAGAGGCTGACGAGCCAGCAACCACTTACTTCTAGCAAAACAGAGATGAAGCTGTGCTGGCCACGCTACCCAAAGTGACTGACGTTTTTTGAAGTGCTCCTGCCTCATCCGCCTTCTAAAAAACAGGGGGAGGAAAAAAAAAAAAAAAGATAGAAATGGATGTGAAGAAGGAGGAGTGATGAATTTGACTACATTTATGACTCCTCGGCTGGTCCTTGCTCCTGGCAAGCTCCACTCCCCACCACGCCATGGCTGACGAAACGCTCCCGTGGGGAAATCACCACCAAGGCCAAGCCCCTCTGGCCCCAAAGTGGCGGGAAGGGCTGCCCACGCTTTGCCGGGAGGAGCCCCCACTGCTGGGATTTTAGCCGCTTCAGGGGAATTTCCTGGCAGAACTGGAGCAGACCCACGCCCAGCTTGAAGCCCAGTGCCGACAGCCGGGGCTGCGTGCGTGGCATTAAGGACAGCAGGGGCAGGCAGGGCCGGGCCGGATCGACGCAGGGGTCGTTCGGTGTATGATGGGGTACGAAGGAAGCACCAGAGGGGCCAGTTTCTCCAAATCTGAGGCTCCCAGGCACCGCTGACCCCTTGTACGCACTGGAAAAAGTTTTCATGAAACTTCCCTGAGTCCAGCTAAACCGTATTAACAGATTTATCCAATAACATGCAAATTCAGGTTTTAATGAAAAGTCTTAAGTCCCAGCTCTAAGTAATTTGGACTTTTCTGCTAATGGCATCTGCTAATGACCAAAGATTTAATGCATCAAGTCTTAGCATACATCAGTGCAAACAATATAACCATTTAGCAGAGGTAAAAAGTCATCTCATTAGACATCCATCATTGGATGTGGGCAAGATGGTCCAAGGCTTAAAATAAAATATTCATTTTTAAACTAAAAAAAAAAAAAAATCCCTAAAAACGTACAAATGATTAGGCCAAAAGTAGCAGTCTGCTAAAGCTTCACTAGGATTGAAAATGCAAACTGCAACATTTATCTGGAGGTAAAACGCATTTGCAAGTACTTAATTTCTGCAGCACTGTTCTACAGAAGGCAAAACCAATTTTAACAGGAATTAAAGCAACAGGGCCCTCCAGAAACAGGATGTCTCTTAGACAGGTTATTTGAACCATCAGTAGAAGGTCACAACAGGAATTATTTCTCTACCACATTGTGCAAGATGATTTCAGTACAAACAAAAGTGTTGAAAAGCTACTAACTTAATTTTATAGATCAGTCCCACGAGGGTTTCTCACGCCAATGAGACACACAAACATGCCCTAAACTTACATTTACATGTAGCTAAAAATATAAAAATCACAGCGCACTCAGCTAAGGACGAGCAAAGAATGACTCGAACAAGGCACGGGCTCAAAGGAGCAGGGCTGCAAACACTTTTTTTGGCCCAAACCATCAATGCTGACTGTTTCATTTGGACTCTTGGTGTAAACAGGACCAATAAACCTACCACAAAACACTCAGCTGGATACTGAGCTACCAACGCATAATCTAAACGCTTGGTATTTTTAGTCCCATTTGCCAACTGGCATCTCAGAAGACACAAAGAAGGGACCAACGCCTCCCAGCCACGGACTGCTGGTGGGAGATGACTCAGGTCAGGGGAGTACTGTAATTATAATGGGCCTGTGCAAGCTGCCAGCCTGTTTGCAGGAGAAGCGGAAAAAGGAAGGGAAAAGGGGTACCCAGAAAAGATGGAGCACCCCATCTTCGTGCCTGCTGTCTCCCAGGGCAGCTTAGGAAAAATTTTTTTTCCCCTCCCTGAAAAGCAGACACAAAGAAGCTCACAGCAAGCCTTGCCTCCAGCTGCAGAGAGGAGTCAATAAAGGAGCCCTGCAAGGATGCTCCTATGTTGGCTTTGGGGCTAGATCAGCCTCTGAGAACTGCCCATCCCTGCTGAAATACACCCTTGTGACCCAGGGAGTCCCCGGGACCCAAAATGCATCTTTCCCAGTGTTGGTGGCATTGGCTCTCCTCCAGCTTTGCTCCAGCCCTGTTCACCACCCATCCTTGCCTCTGCCCCACCACCCTGCGCTCACCCCCAGGAAGCTGCCTGGGCCCCCCTGGCCCCGCTTGGCTCGTTTTACTGCACTGCACAGCACCCTCAGGCTCCCCAAAACCAGGCATTTCCCTCAGTTTTCAGGCCTTGCCCATGCAGGCACATGGCCCTCCTGGGCACTAACCTGACGGCTCTCCAGTGGCTGGGGTGGCCTCCGCTTGGGCAGCCCATGAGATAGGGGAAGACAGGGAGAAACACGGGGCTCACCTGCTCCCCCTTCCCACCCAACTCAATTTGGTCTGTTACTACTAAGCTCCTTCCCCCAGTTGGCCACAGGGCTTAAAAAAAGGTTGCTGGTATGCACAACACACGTGATGTCTTTTAAATCCTGACTAGGATATTTCTGCCTGCTGCTAGGCTTGATTTTTTTTTTTTAAAATTCAAGAGGTGCCCTTTAAAATTTAAAAATCACTCTTAAAAGGAAAAAAACACACCCAGCCCACAACGTAAGTTTTGTGCAGCAGGCACCTACATCCCCATAAAAACCCTGGGCTGCACTTTATAACATGGGTAGAAGTCTAAACATTGTAAAAAAGAGCCTAAATTGCCAGATTGCCCAAGCCTCCAGTAAACCACCCTTCCAGATGGGCCTACGGCTGCGCACAGAGCCCCGCTAGTAGCAACGGGTCACCCCACAATTATAATTCAATCCTACTAAACTCAACAAACATTATATGAGAGTTATGTTCGATTTCATTAAAGAGGCACTTCTGAAGTTTACCATTGCCCTGTCATTACCAACAGTTTGATTTTTCATGCAATTAGCGCTCCTCTGTGCAATTAACTCCCCCCTGAAGCGCGGCAGGGGAAGAGGTGGACAATTTCTTATCATAACCGCATCCCTCCTCAGTACTTTCCATTGCAATAAAGGCTGCACTTGGGAGAAATACGGCCACGTTAAGACTCTGCAAAACACCACTAAACAATTTATCAGGCAAAAAATTAGCTCATGCCAGGAGAGCTTCGGGAAGCATTCAAGCCCCTCTCCCCCCCTCCACTGCCTCAACAGGGCAAATGGTCGAGAGTGCCAGAGATGCTCAAACGCAACGCTAACCCCTTTCTTTTTGGGGGTGGACACAGGAGGTATCTACACAAGACCTGCCCGTTGCACGTGCGCTGCCGTGGAGCAGTAAACCCCAAAACCGCTGCAGCACCTGGGGTGGGCTGGGCAAACTCAGGCAGCGACATTCCCACCCAGCAACCTCTCCAGCTGCCGCCAGCAGCCAGGAACGTGGCCGAGGTCTGCAACCGCATACTGGAGAAAACTAAGTTTTTCTTTTCCCCCCCTCTGTCTCTCTTTCTCCTGCTCCCAGCAGAACTGGCAGGCTCTCTCCCCATTCCCAGCACGGTATTTTGGAGGTCAGGACCAGACCCTCCCCTCTCCCCTGCAGAGGGAGCACACTTTTTAGCTTGATGCTCTGGGATCTGAGGATCATGTGGAGGTTGGGCAGCAGAGACCAGCGCTCTGGCTGCAGGCCTGGTAGAGGCTACACACAGACAGATTTTCAGTTGGCTCGAGAGGCCGCTTGTCCACAGCCAGTTGCACAGTTTGCCACATTTATTTGCAGATGAGGTAAATTTTTACTGCCCCTTTATTCAAGAAACAAGCTAGGAGATAGATTCAGGGGCATCTATTTCAGACCTTTAAACAAGGAATCAAGTGCTCTGTTCTAAAAAAAAAAAAAAAATAATTAATTTTCCCCTTTCCTGGCAGTAAGTGCCCTTGCTGTGTAATATTGCATGCTGCTGGAGAGAAAGCATGTATAGGTCCCTCTTACTCCTATCCTATACCTAGGATAAGGATACCTTAACCCCATTTAAAAATAAAAATTACCCCAGATGTCAGGCTATTAACATGCTTCCACCATCTCACAGGTGCTGGGTCACAGCCAAGATGCTATCACACCGTGAAACACAGGCAGAAGCCCCCCCTGCCTTTCATATAGTTTCAGCGCCCATGCCTGAAGACAAAGCTGGCAGAAACACCACGCCAACCAACCGGGCTCAGGATAGTCAGCCCCCAGCCACAGCCAGACACAGGACCATGAGCCACAGGGTGAACCCACGTCACCCCAACTCGAGGGGTGCAGCCCCTCATGCCACCGAACCGGCACAGATGCAAAAATATGGCATCTAATGTGCGGAAGCAGAGACGGGATTTGCTCACCTCAAACATCTCTTCCTTCCGCTCGCCCTCCCCAAACCTCCCTATCCACACACAAGCTGCTTGCAGGGGATAACCAGCTCAAAATGAGTAATTAAATGCCAGTCTATCAAAACAGTGAGAAAACAATATCCTCTCACAGGAAGATACTGCGGATAATTTCTCATATGCCCAATATTTTGGAACTCACCATTTGTATCACTTGCACAAAACTAGGAGCTGAGAACATGAGGAAAGCAGCTCCTTCGGTCTAGCAGAGAGACAGAGCACGGCTTTTCTCAGCATCGAGCTCTCTCACACTAAGTCAGAGGAAGGAAATGCTGCCTCCCCCACAAATTTTTTTTTTTTTTTTTTGAAAAACACCTTTCCTCTTCAGAAAACCCAGGCCAGGTGTTACATGCTCTCAACACCAAGCTAAGGCCAGGCTGGCTAATCTGTAGGTTCACTCGTTAACGAGATAAAGGATTTCAGTGCAGTGCCGCAGCCTGGGCTGTGGGAGCCGTGGGCTGGAGGAGTGCTGCCGGCAGCCGAGTGTCACTCCTGGAGGAATGCCTGACCTTTCCCGGGGCTTTGATCATACTGGCTCGCAGCGTGAGATAACCAGCCCTTTGCAGAATCCGGAGGTAATAAAAAAAGCAGCTTTGAGGCCTCGTGTTTTTGCAGGGAAATACTTACCTGTGTTCCCAGCACACTGCCCAGTCCCCACTGCCACCCTCCCCAGATACCAGCCGCTTTAAAGCCAAACCCATCACTGTCAACTAGGGGAATCTTGTAAAACATTCAGGTGAGGGTTTTTAGATCTTGTTTAATTTCTCTTAATTGAAGAGGGTACTTGCGTATCACTCTTATGGAAGATG
This sequence comes from Nipponia nippon, assembly GCF_047370975.1. Taxonomy (NCBI): domain Eukaryota; kingdom Metazoa; phylum Chordata; class Aves; order Pelecaniformes; family Threskiornithidae; genus Nipponia; species Nipponia nippon. Next base: position 57,776,943 of record NW_028262380.1, read on the forward strand.
CATGTACAGAGACTCAAAAAAGAGAAGAGCAACAGAAGTATGGTCTCCAATTAGTACACAATTAAGCTGTAAGCAGGATAATAGGAGGAGAAATTTCGTATCTTACACAAACAAGATAGCAAGACATAGATAAAAGCACAGAAGGGGAATAAAGCTTTATCCCCAGTTCCCCTCTGAACACTGAACCCATACAGAAAAGACTGGATTTGCTGAGGGTTTTTTTGTTTGTTTGTAATTATTGTAAAGGGGGGTTGTCCTTCTCAGGACAGTCCATGATGGGCAATTTAAACAAGGCAGTGTAGTACCAGGTTAGTAAAGTGCAAAACACCTGGAGCCCTGGGTTGAATGTGCTGAATCTGTAAGTGATAATTAGATCAGTCTTGAATACTTCCTTTAATTGAGTCTATGCAAGCACCACATCCACCCAGCCTGCTTTTCATCACCAACCTAGAGAAGTTCGCGTGATCTTCTCAGGCTGGGGTTGTTTTGTTTTGTTCGGGCCGCTGCAGTAGGGTTGGAGCTACAATTCCTTGGTACTCTCTGCAGGTTGTACACGAGGCGCAGGGCTTGCTCTGCAGCACTCCTCAGCTGCAAGCGGGCTGATGCCAAACTGAGCAGACCTGGATAAGTTACCCCTCTGGCGGGAAAAAAAGTTGTGCTCAGCTATGCTGTCTTCCTCACGGGGGTTAACTATGTAGATTTCAGATGCAAATTTTACTTTAGGGCAGGCTTTATGGTATTAAGAGGCTCCTTTTCAGCCTTCTGAAATTTCATATGTATACATGCTAGAGCTCTCTCATCTCTGTTAATTGGGTTTTGTGGAATTTCAAGGCCCGGGGGCCAAGGGGGGAGGGCTGCTGATTAAAGCGCGCCATGCAGAAGGGGATGCAGAAGTGTTGCACAGTAACAGGAAGGGAGACTGAATTCCTCCCAGCTACCTGCCTTCACGCGCGCACCCCACCTGCCACTTTGGAGGAACCCTGTCTTTCGCCCTGGCCTTCCCAAGGGTGCGAGGACGGCTCCTGCCTTCTCCGACGGGCATCGCGGGGAGGATGCTCACCTCTGCTTCTCCAGTTGCGCAAATCGATTTTAGAGATTTCAGGGCTGGCCCGCAATTACGTTTCCTTATTGCATGGTGCCCGTGTCCTCACCACGGACCCGAACAGGGCCATCTCCCCACAGCCCTAACCCCAAAGCAGTGGCGATGGGGGGCGGGGGAACCCACACTCTGACCTACACCCTTCAGGACCATTAAGAAAGAATAAAAGGACATTTAATCTCCCTTCATCCCCTTTTATAACCCAGCATGCACATGCGTGTCAGAATGTGTTAGGCTGCGATGCCTGAATTGATGAGACAACGTGTGTGCGTGTCCGTCCATGTGTGTCTGTCCGTCCCCACAATGAGGGCACAGAAAATATCCGTTCCTGCATTTGGCGGAACTGTATCTTTCCACATACAAGGATCCAGTCCAGGAGCTGGCTCGCTGGAGCTAAATACAGATATTCACACACCCATTATAAATGCAGTCTAGTTTCATTTTTAACCCACAGGAGGGTGTGGAGGGAGAAGACATCAAAGCATGGACACAGGCTACCCTGGCATTCTGGGCGTGCAATTTTATCTTCCCCTCATTTCCCTCCTCTCCAAACCAGCTGCTACAACTATCATGATGCTTGCCCTCCGGCCAGTATGCTGGAAAACTGGCTTCCAAGACAGTCATTAATCTCTCCCCATTACCCAGCTGGCACAGGATTTTGCTTAGCTCGGAGGAGAGTCAGCTCTGTGCCCTCCGAAACACCAGTGGCAGCTCCCGCAGCCACACACGCCAGGCACCCACCGGCCCCGCTGCCTGCACCGCTGCAGCAGAGGGGCCACCGCGCAAGGGACGCGGAGGGTAAAACCCAAAGAAACACAGGCACTGAAGAGCACTGAAAGAAGAGCTTTGATGTGAATTGAATAAAACCCGCCTGTCAGCAATGATGGTGAGAAGAAGTGCTATGCATCTTCAGGGGAAGGTAGCTCAGATCAGAGCTAAGTTTAGAGGCTGACTTCTTGCATAGCAATAGCAGCAGAGAGTAGCCCCTACGTATGTGAGTTATGCAAGTGAAATGAAGATGCACATAAACCTTCAGCAAGAAAACGCAGCTCAACAATGTTATGCTTTTTATTCAGCCATCAGGTTTTGACCCATCTGAGGTAACAGGGCTGGAAATACACAGACAGGTACGTGGTACGTTGAGCACAAGCCAGGGCTGTTCCAGTAAAGCCAAGCTGAAATGAGAATAAAGCAGGCTTAGAAAGTAATGACGTGCATCACTGCAAGTTTGTTAGGAAGATAAAGTAGCAAGATGTGTGTTTTGTGCGATTACCACCTGAAAAGCAGCCATTTTACTGTCTCCCACCGTATACTGCACTGTCCCAGCGACACTGTGAGGCGACGTTTGATCATCTTCATTGGGACAAAAAGAACCTTTTCAGAGAATACTTTTTTTGTGTGTTGACGGGGTGATTCATACCAAACCTGTCACATCCTCTCAGTAATACTGCTCATTTGCTACGTTTAGAGGGAAACAACAGGGCCCACTGAGAGCCCTGTGTATACATACGTAAACCTGCATTTGATCTGTCAGTAGGACTGTAGGTTCCCCCAAGAAGAAGAAACACACAGACGAGTTTTTGATCTTCCTTAGAGTACTGCTTATCTCAGCTTTTGTTTGTTTTCTGTTTTTTGGGTGTGGGGTAGCATCTGATGTGAATGCCACCCACCATAAGCTATCTAGGCAACGAAACAACCATCATAAACCACCGCTGGAACAAAAATAGCAGCACCTTTCTCTCCTCTGCCTCCCCTGGGCATGGGCCATATGCAGGATGGTACTGCCAGCATGTGCAGCTACAAGTATATTTTGCAGATCACAAATTCAGAGGCGCTAAGCACGGGTCTCCCATCATTGTCTTGCACCCAGACACTCGTCAGGGAACCACAGAGTCCGTCCTGATGGCTACCAGAAAAGGCAGCCCATCCCAAACAGCTGTGGAGCAGGGAGGGATGGTCCCGCACCGGCTGCTGGCAGCTGCAAACTGCAGCTTGGCCCAAGGAAAGCTACTGCCTGTGGTACAACCAGGTGGGTGAGCATCTGCTGCAACAGCTCAAAACAGTTCGGTCCCATGCAACAAGCCTAAACCATGGCACACTGAGCCTCCCCTTGCTGCCCACGTCTTCCATCTTCTCACCCGCTCCTCGCCGTTTAGAGGGAGTGCCAGTCCACAGCTAGACGCACAACGGGGCGCAACAGCAATGGTTCCAAATCCTAACTTGAATGGGGGAAGTGGTCTGAAAGGGATTTACTGGAGGTTGCAGGTTAAACCAACCTTCGCCCATGCTTACGGCTTAGTCCCTCTTAACTTCAGAGCACGCTGGCCAACCACGGCCACACCTGATCAGGGGGTAGAGGTCTCCAAGCAGCTACGCTCCTACCAGCTTTCAAGGGAGAGAGAAAGGACAAAAAACCCAGTGGCGAGGCAAAGGAAGCTCTTAATGAGCAGGAGGCAGCAATCAGCTGCTACGCCACTTGTTTTGCAGCAGCCGGCTGGGTGAGCACCCGGTGCGCAGGGCTGCTGGCGAGCACCACGTGAGGTCTCCGTCCCCGGCACATCCTTCCTCGCCGGGAAAGGACATGAACCCCCAGGAAGCCCAGCTGCGGGGTCTGCTGCCGAAATCCTGCAGAGCTCCCGCTGAAAAGCACACTTAAAATGCATGCTAAAAATAGAGCCCACACTGATGCTATATTTAGCAGGAGGGTGCACGCTTTTGGAAGGGCCGTTGTCCCCTCCAGCAGCAGGGGCGAGGCAGGCAGGCATGCCCTCAGGATGGTCCCACATACTGGCACCCAGTACGAGCATGCCTCGGAAGAGCCGCATTTTCTTATGGAAAGGCAAAAGCAGGCTGCAGGAGACCATCTGCAAGCCCGCTGGGTAGCGGTCCCTGCTCCAGAGCAGCCAAGCGGGAGGCAGGAGCCTGGCCCTCCCTAGGAGCTGTGCCGCTGGCCTGTCCCGTGAGTGGATTCTTCCTTCCCCGTGCCCAGGTTTTTCTACCTGTGCAGGTGGGATAATGGGCATCGTGTTCTTCATAAAGCACTTACGGACACGTTGCTTCATCCAAGCACTCAGGAGAGCCAAGCATAGCTGTAGGAAGTAATATTTAATAGGGGCCACTAAAAATTTGTCAGCCAGTGAATACACAAAATCTCCTTCTTAGCTTGTCAAGCCAAGCAGCTGCCAAAAACCTTGACTAACCATCTCCCAAGTAAACAGCAAAACACCCGTCTCCTGGCCGGGCCACTTAGACTACGGGGGCAGATCTGGAGCCAACATGACGCAGGCACCAGGCTCCACACCAGCGAGCCCCAAGGGGTGTTTCTGTACTTTCCACAGCTCGTGGTGGGTGTCCTCTCCCGCAGAGCAAAGCCGAGGGGATGCTCAGCACAAGGAGGAGAGGATGCCACGTGGTCCCTGTGGATGCTGCACAGGACGAAATGGCACCTTCCCCCGTTGACTTGCAGAGCCCCACGGGGCAGTGAAGCAAGGCAGGGGGTGTCCCACCTCCGGCACCCGGGAGGAGCCACTGAAAGCCGAGCTTCTAATTAAGACCACGGCTTCGGTTAATTGAGTCCAATTCACCTGTGACATGAAGAGTCCCAATCCCATCAACAATAATGGAACTGCATCGGCTTACACCAGTAATGACTTCAAATCAGCGGCATAATAAAGCTAATTCAATACTTCTCCAGGTCCAGCTGATGAGGCTGCCACGAGAGAGCAGGAGACAGCCTTCCTCCCGCCGTGCCGACACCTCCTCTGGAAGAGAGGGTGACGTGAGCGGACAGACGGTTAGAAAGGCACGAAATGTAAAAAATAACGTAAGTTTCCAATAACGAGACTAAGGTTTATTTTAAAAATTTAATTACTCTTGCGGGTGACCCTGTGCAAGCGCTAACGATGAAGCAGCACTCGCCGTGACTACCTGCCGGGCTGAGGAAAAGCAAAACCCTGCAAGGCGGCCACAGGTTTCCAACCCACCATGTGCTACCGAGCCACCCCGCCGAGCCAGACCCACCGATTCGGGGCACCGGAGGCAGGAGTCGTGTCACGTGCATGCCGGGTAGCGCCCGGCTAGCGTGGGAAGGAACTCGCGGGAGATGGCTGCGCGCTGGCAACCCCAGGGAGGAAAGCGGAGCGACATGAAAGTTGCCCGACGTAGGCAGACATGCAAATAAGCAGCTGCGTGGCCGCACCGGCAACCTCCTCGTTGCCGCGACGGCAACCTCCTAATTGCCACGACGCCAACCTCCTAATTGCCACGACGCCCGCCGCTCTCTCGGGGCGGGGGCCGGGAGGGAGCCAGGAGGAGCGGGAAGGAGCGAAACGCTCCCACCAGAGCAGGGGATGTGCCGCCGGGGCCGAGGCCGCCCCAGCACAGCCTGAGTGCCCCGAGGGGTGGGAATGGCACGGGGCTTGGCCCCCGGCCGCCCCACACAGGCCGCTGCCTTGTGCACACAAATTTGTCTCTGCCTCCAGCCAAAAAAACCTAAGCCGCCACACTTCTAAAGAGACGCGCATTATTTTAGAGCAGTCAAGTTATGACTGGTCTGATTTCCATAATACACGCTCTGCAAACATCTGTCTGTTATTTAAGGCTCGGCTCCACCAGGACAGAAGTTGAACAGGGCAGACCTCTGAGCCGGCGTGTCCACAGAGTGCTCCTTGCTGCCAGAGCGACCTCAGGGCAGAAACGTGCCCGCTGGGAGGTCAGGGTAGTCACTCCTCGCTCCTGTGGCCGCAACCGACTTCACGTTTCTGCAGTTTTTCCTGCGCGCTGCCGGTGCTCCCACTCCCATCACAGAAGGGCTCTGCCCCCCTCTCTGCCAGCAGTACCTGCTCACGCCAACGAGCAGCCCCCAGAGCCCGTGCCCCCCGCAGGAGGACCCAGCTGGGGTTATCCTTCCCAGAGAGACACGGGCTATGTATCTCAGGCATCTAACAAATCATTTGGCACCTTCAGGCTGCTGCCATTTTTGCAAGTCGACTGTCGAAACCTGAGCGTCCCACTTAAAGTTAAATGCTGCCCTGAACGATGAGCGTTGCTGGCAAGAAAGTTATCCTGGCGTTATTGGACTGCTCCCTCCCTACTAGAAAACCGCAAATTGGTGTTTACTTTAGAGGCTAAGTAGGCCAGCTTTGAGAAATCGTGCCCGCCCTGCCATCCCGCGAGCTCCGGCTTCCCAGGGGCTCCCTGGAGGCCATAGGACAGAGCACCGGCTCCTCGCCACGCACCTCCGCACCATGCCCTTGCTCCGCGTTTAGCCCCTGCTCCATCCCAGCCTGACAGAGCATTTGGCTGCTGGTTTTATTCCCTGCACGCTGCACTGGGAGAGCTGACATAACCGAGTCTCTGTGCTGCAGTGAGTTGACACAGGCTAAATCAATTAGCTGCTATTGCTGGGATGCTCAGCCACGCCAGATCAAAAAAGACAAAGAAAGAAAAGTCCCACGCCGAGAGGAACCAGGCCCAGTCAACACATTTATCTCCGATACTTTAATCGTCATATTTGAAATGGAAAGGGAGATGGCTGATGCTTTCCAAAGTGACTAGGTGCAGGCTTGCTTTCCTAGGGCAGGAGGGGCAGAGAGGACAGGCAGAGCGCTGCAGCTCCCCTTCACCTCTGCTCCGTCCGTTGTTTCCATTCAAGCACACACTTCAAACAAACACAAAAAAGCAAAATACTCTGTAAGTTCAGTTAAGGCACTTTCCATTTCAGATTGGGTTGTTTAAGCCCTGTAAGTCTCCTAGTTCATCCTGATTCAAAACAGCACATTTTGGAGCTTGTGCTTAGCATCTTTCATGAAGGACACAGAAAAGATCACAACGCACCACATGCCTCACATGCCCCCCTTCTCTGGGCAGGATTTATTATTTTGCAGTAATCTTTGCTCTGCATCAGCTGTCCCAAGGACTACTGATCTTCTTCCCCCTGACTTCTGCAAAACCACACCGGTCGGTAAGCAGCACGTCCCATACCCAGCCCTTTGAGTACCAAGCCCTGGACCCGTTTTCGCCTCCGCAAAACATAAAATATTTCTTTTGAGAGACTGACAATTACGGCTGACAAGACTTCACCTACAGCTGTGACTGGAGGAAACCAAAACTGGTAAAGGATGAAAGCGGCTCTGCACCACCCAGCTGTAGCTGGGCAGCCTCCAGCTTCAGCTCAGCCCTCGTGCAGCCGCTCCTGATGAGAGGTATCATGCCATGCTGCTCTTCACTTCAAAGAAGACAACTGTAAGGAGAACTATTAAAGCAATTAAAAAAAATTATCTTTAAGATGCAATCTACCCAGAGATGAATGGAAATAATTATCAAGCTTCAGATATTTATGGTTTTTTTAAGGCAATAACTGGTTGAACGTTTCTTCTGAGCAGTGTTACCTACAGTAACTTCCACCTTATCAAAATGAGAGACTGGAGATATAATTTTTTTCACATTGTAGGCCACATCTTCCATACCATATCTCGTAGTAATATCTATGCTCACTACCCCTTTTCTCGTTCAGTTCGCAATCCTATAAACACCTCTGTAGCAGCTCATGCAATCCTTTACATAGAAAAGCGTGATTTATGTTTTTCTCAAAGCAGTGAAGGCAGCAGTTCAGCAGCCTGAAGTGAGAAGAGCCAGCCCCAGGTTACCAGGCAGCTGCCTGAAATCGCCTCCACAAATTCGCGGTGAAGAGCAAGACCTAACACCAATACCCTTGCCTCAGCTTACTTGCATCTGCATATCCTGAATCCTTTATTCTTCCTCTTCTGCTCTGTTGTCCCATATATGAAATGGATATTACATCATACTGCAGATGGGAAACAGGCTCTGAGACATCAGCTACCGGGCTGAAGTCATGCGCCAACTAGACTTTCCCAAATCCTTCGAAAATTAGTGCATTCCAGGTATTTTTGCACACAATGTACAATCCATGTCTATTAATCACTTTTTGTTGGATAAATGTGCTTCCTGCTGTTGGAGTAGCTATTATGTGAAGCATTACCCGCTCCTGTTTGGCTCTCACGTGCCCGTGGGCAAGTACCAGCACCAGCCCTCCTGAGCCAGCAATGCTGACAGCTGCCTTGAGCTCCTCCCGATGGGACTGGCCCCTATTATAAACACCTTTAAAGATGCAACAGAAGCAGAAGCAGCTCAAAGCCAACAGACCTCTTTCCAAAGAAGGCTTTTTTGGTTTGACTGCACCCCGAGATGTTGATCCCAAAGAGGGGCATAGAGCAGTTTAGCTTGTGTATCACAAATATGGGGCGTGATGCTCTCTTCTTTGTAGGTTAGGGCTTAAGCCACGTACTTCATTCAATCAAGACAGTTAACTGGCATTAAAAATTTCATGAATCAGCTATGAAAAAGGGTTAAAAAATCCATTAATTTTTTTTTAAATCTATTTTAAAAATTGCTTTGCAATTTAAATTTATTGGGAGGCGGGTGGGGGGGGAATATCACCAGGAGGAAACGGTTTTACTTTTTTTGAGATTATGCATCTTTCACCAAATACTTAAAAGGAATCCTCAGTTCATATTTGTAATAACAAGGGATTATCAGAGTCCTTAATTTACTGTTGAAGTCTGCAGTGAAGCTTCATACCTTGAATGAGGTGCAGCCTAATCCCTGTGTGTGATTACATGTAGGAGTGAGAGGGAGGCGTGAGGAGGGTGGGGAGAAGCAACTTTTATTGAAGACAACGCTTCAGGCAGCCCTGGAGCAGAGTGGATCCAGTTTGAAAAGAATTGGCAACCCTAAAACTTTTTGATAAGATAAAAATTCATTGATGTTGGCTCACACTAGGCCCACTTCAACTCTGCACTTGTCCTCTGTGTTTCCTTGGCATATCTGTTCCTTTCCTCTATCTGCTTTAGCATAACTTTATTTTTCTCTTTTATCTTTAGCTAACTGCACCCAGGGACTGGAGGGATTGATTTTTTGTTTTGACTTATTGTTTGAAGATCCGTAACTCAAAGCAGCTTCTTGCGCCTCTGATGTCTAAGCCTGAGCAGTATAAAAGGTAAAGCTCGTCCTGTGTACCAAACTGAGCGGGGATACCATTTTATAATCAGTCATCTGTGTTTTATTTTGCCTTTTTGGGAGGAAAACTATTTTAAGACTTTATAGGCAATAAGACTTTAAATAAATATTCTCATGGCAGATACTACACATGCCAGTTCTCTTTTTAAAGACAGTCAGCTATGGCTCACCACTCAGGGGAAGAAAAAAAAAGTTCCTAATTAAAGGAGGCCATTATACATCAGAAGATATTTTGAGCATCACGTCACACTACCGACAGCCTACTGCAGCCAAAATGCTACCAGGCAAATCTAAAAACGCTCCCGCTCAGAGATGCGCTACCACGAGGCTAGCCTAAATCCCCGCTGGGAGGGGAAGGCGGTAGACGCGAGACGTGCTCGTCAATGCCGCTCGTAAACAGCGATCCCTCATTGCCATGCTAAAACCACCCTGTCCGGAGATAGGAAGGGACGGAGAAGGATTTTTATTTGCTTCCTCTGCCTTCTGAGGGCCGAACTCGGGAGATTTCTCCTTTTCCCAGGCAATTCTTCCCTCCCCCTGCCCCAAAAATGCAGCTAGGCTGTTTTAAACAAACAGTTCTTCAGGACGCAGCACACAGGTTTCTCACTGCACATACGCATTTCTGTATCGTAGAAGGCTGATAGCCACGGCACACACCGACTTTGTTTACGATCACCCATCTCCGCTATTCCCTGAAGTTGCCCAGCTTGCTGAAATATGGTTACATATGCAAACATTATCTCCCAATTGTAACCTCATTTTCTGCTCTGCTGGACAGCGTGACCAGCATTTGTCATCTCGCCGCCCCCGCCCGCCACATCATTCATGTGTCTATAATTGTCATCAAGATGTGGCATGTCAGCAGGACTCCCGCGTCCGCTGCTCCCCATCTCCACGCAGTCACTCAGGTAACAAACCCATAATCTCGCCCTGTTTTCATGATGGTTGAATTACACATAATTGTTTCTGCACAGTGATTGATTTCTGCCTGAATAGAGACCTCTGCCTTTTTTCAATGCGAGCGAGTGGCAGCCAAGTCTCTCCATCTAGGAGGAGGCAGCAGCCTTTGAAGAGATCAAAGCCAAGGCCGCGAGCAGTTGTGCGCCCTGGGAATATGGAAAGCCTTTATGCTCTCAACCCCATTTCCAACATCATGTTGGATTGCAGCTGCATTACATTCTGCCAGCATTCTTAATGCTTTTAGTATTGACTCTGACATCACCAATAGCTGTTTTAAAGTAACAAAAGCTGAAGGATGACTTATTTTCACAACTCCGTAATTGGAACATGCAAAGTTAGGGGAAGGGAGCATTTGTTTTTAATCTGAGATACAAAAGAAAGCACAGAAAATTATATAAGTTCCCTGAAATTAAAAACACGTTTTTCATATGGAAAGAACAGAGGGGGCATTTTTATAGCCTAGACCACACAAAATGAACTGATTATGCACATGCTTTTTCAAGCCTAAAGGCTGAAGTAAAAATACGATTGGGCAAGCGAGTCAAATTGGGAAAAAATATTGTGACTCACGGTACGTTCAGTGACTTTTAGCACCTGATGCAAGGCAAAATAATGCAGATGTCCAGGCTGTCGCCTCCCCTCTGCAGCTCCTTGTAGTAAACTGACAGTGGTTCACTTACCCTAAACCAGACACACAGCACATGGCAAATGAACACTAAATCCCCATTAGTTTTATAAAAAGATAAATAACGATCTAAAGTGTCAAATATCGCAAAGCTTCCTCTAAGACTCCAGTCATACAGACAACTCTTAGGCTGCTTTTAAACTGCTCTTGCCATAATATTGTTTTCAGGGGCACCAAACGCTCCCACACTCCTCCTCTCTCCTCATCTGGCTTCGCTGGTGAAAACAAAAGTAAATCTCTATCAAGAAAGACTGCCCTGGACTTTGATTAAACATACATCTACACTGCTCTGAAAAAATATTTCCAGGGAACTTTTAAAACTTATCAGTGGAAAGGAGCAGGGATAAGGAGGATGTAAAAAGCGAGATCCCAGGAGGGTGCAGCAGCTGAACCACTCTGTGTCCATATGCTGACCAGTCTGAGCACCACCGCTACTTCGACAAGTACTTTTATTCATTCTAAAACCACTGAATAGGAGCTTTTAAGAGCAGTAATTTTGAAATATGGTAGCTGCCACTACAAGGTGCAAAGTGGTGAGGAAGGAAGAATGTGCAAATAAAGCATCTGCTGTAAAGAATTAAACATTATAAGCTGTAAAGAATTAAACATTATGAGCACCCATGTATTAGCAATAAAAATAATTTCCTCTTAGCTGTATCGTTTTTCTTCTGCTGTTCTAACACTCCTTTTTTCCCTGTAGTCATTAAAACCCCAACTCAAAGACAACAGCAAAAGGATCTGCCCTCCTTCCCTGTGGACACAGAGCTTACGTCCCTGTCATGTTCCTTAACACACACTAACCATACTGAGGCTGAAACTAGAGCTAAACGTAGCAAGCTCTTTACCACGATGTAAAAGCTTATGTTTTTTTTAGCACTATTAAGACAGAAGTCTTTTCTGTGTTAATCCAAGGTTTGGGGGGTTTTCCTCCCCCCTTTATTCTCCTGCCATCCCCAGCAAATTTACTGCTTCCTCTGCACAGCTTGCTTTCTTAAATCAGGACTAATTCTTTGTGGCTCTGGTGTCCACTCCGATAACGGGAGGGATGCTCGTAAAGCAACACTGAGGAAAGAGGGGCAAGATAAGCATAAGCTCTTGCTCCAGCAAGAGCTGGAGCAATCACTGTAAGCAGAGGTATCTGCTGCCATGTTGGCAGGGCAGCTAATTCAACTTCTGCCTATCCCACAAGGAGTCCCAAGTATCTGTCAGCCTCCAGAAGCTGAGCAAGCAACACGCGTAGCATTGCAACGTCTCCAAAACACTCGCTGCTATGAAGAAACAGCAGCAGAGGAGTCACTTTTATACAATGCTGCAACCCTGCCTTTCAGCGTCAAACCATTACTGTGATGAAAAAGTATGTTTTACCGTAATTACTGCTTATTTTCCCTTCCAGGGACTTTTTTGTTCATTTCCAGAGGATTCACTTGCTACTTGATACTTTTGCTTGAAAGCTTGCTACTTTTTTGCACTATTCACTGAAATTTAAGAGACCCCATTTAGCCCAAAAGAGGCACGCGAAGGCTGTCGGCCAGCTTTTCATACTGCACAGGCCACCGCATAACCCGCACAGGCAGCTCTCCGTGCGCAAACAGAGGCACAGCTTCTCCTCACGCAGGCTTTTTCAGTGACCACATCAGGGAGGGCCGACGGACCTGCCAACAAACCTCGCCAGTTCCTTAAATCCTGATCCCTGCAAAGCGACGACCTGCATGACTGCAGCAAACTGAGTTTTAGGCTTGGCTGTGGTGCTGGGGGATGTGCAGCCGCCAGCCGCGGGCATTGTGTATAGGCTGCAGCTACAGAGCTGTGAAGGAAAAAGAAAACACCGATGACCCGGGCAACCCTGGGGAGGCGATGCCACCAGGGCACGCCGCTCAAGAAACACAGATAGGAAGCTCAGAGCTGTGCTCCAGTGAGCACAGCCTGGGCGCACATTAAAGTAGCGGGTATTTCAGGATGCCCAGAAGTTTAAAGGCTCCAGCTTCAAACCAGCCAGCACCTCCTTTGCAAACCAGTCTTCCCACCGGAGGCTGCTGAGGCACAGGGCACGGACATCGCTGAGGCCACGGCAAGTGCCCACCACGGCAGAAGAGGAAGACGAATGCCACCACTGCCGAGATGCCATCCCAAATAGCTTTAAGAAACAGCAGAGCAAGGTCCTCCCAGCCCCGTGTTAAACTCCAGAAGCCCCACCACAGCAGGGCCCAGGGGAGCCGGCTGAGAAACGCCGGTCGGCCATCCCTGGTGCATCGCCACAGACCAACGGCAGCATCCTGGGAGAGGGAGCGTGCCGTGCTGGTTACCCAACTGTGTTTGGGCTGAATTTCTGAGAGGGGGGCTGAGGCAAGAGTCGGGGGTGCAAATAATGATGCGGAGGGCAAGCAGCCTGCTCCCCCTGCGGGGGGAGAGCAAGCAGAAAACAGCATGGGAAGATACGGGTGCTGCTGCAATGGCGGGGAGGGAGAATGAGAAAAAATGAAGCCTGCTTTTTGACAAAAAGTTTTTAAGCTAATTTTCTTAAGCCTCTCCTTGCTTTTACTTAGAAACTTCAGTAGGATTGTCTGGTCCTTAATTGAAAGACTGCGTATGAAACACAGCCACAGACAGCACTGACACCAACTTCCTTTTTATCTGCACTGGTTTTAATCCTCTTATTCCCTCCCTCCACGCACATCCCAGTTTTTACTTTCTCAGACTTCTGGTTTGTTTTCATGAAAAAACAAAACAAAACAAAACAAAACAACCCAAGAAACATATCTTTATAAGCGAGCTGCCTTTCAGGTGGGTTCCTGAAGCAAACTCGGGAAACGCAGATTTTGTTCCCGCCTCTGCCATCACCTTCCTCTAAGTCTCTGAACAAATGTTGCTTTTTTGGGTCCTCATTTGCAGAAGCCTCCTCCCAGACTGTATCTCTGCTTTTGGGAGCAGGGTGGGGGGAGGCAGGGGACATGACCCCCCCACCACACCAGCATGGGCACCAAGGGTACCTCCCGGGAATCTGCCGGCAGCCACCGACGCGCTGTGATTTCCACGGGTCACGTCCTCACGCTAGACGCTACGTTGGGTAATTATACACAGAATTTACCTATTTCATGCTTAATTGCACAGGCACAAACTTTTGCTCCACCCCCGAAACAGCTATAACCTACCAGAGGCACTTTGTACAGGCAACTCTCCCAGTCCTGGCTTAACCCCCTAGGCTCAAATCTCAGTCACTGTCTTAACCAGGCGTCCCCTCCTGGGAGAACCCACCAAGCCCAGCAGAGGGGAGGGGATGCAGGTAATACATGAAAGGCCAACGTGAGCCCACGGCTGACTTGTGAGCTACAGGTTCCTGGGCTGTGAAATGCTGCCTCCAGAAGAGAAATGCAAGACCCACACACAGGCTCTTCTGCTGACTGAACCTGAAAAAATGCTTTGTCCAGAAGATGTTAGCCAGAAAGAGTCATTTAATGGAGGAGGGCATTTTTTGTGCAGTGAGCACAACTGTTTAACTAGCAGAACGTATTTACATGCAGTCCTGGAGCCAGAGCTGGAAGACAAGCTCCACAAAACCCCCTCTAAAATCTCCTTCTCCTAAGAAGTCTGCCTCTGCCCCAAACAGAGGGGTTTCTGAACCGACTTTGGTTAAACCACATTTCCCAACTGAATGTTCTGCCCCATTAGCCTGTAATATTCTCATTTACACACATATCCCTGGAGAGAAAAAGAAAAAAAGGGAAGAATTTAAAGTTTCAAAGGAAGAAGGAAAGCTTTCTACACAAGTTGTTTTAGGAGAGCCCTTGAATTTAAAAAGTTTCAAGCAAAACAGCATTTTGACCAGCTCTCCTAGAGTCTCTTAGTATTTCCTTATTACAAAGTATGAAGTCATCTTTCACAGGTCACTCCGATAAGAAGCTTAGTAGTTGCCAGTTTAAAGAAAAGGTGTTTGCAATAGTGCTGTCAAGCTGTCTGGGAAGTTGCCTAATAAATTAGCATTTTTTTGCGGTTCTCCTATTCTGAGTTTTCCTTCTGAAGATTTACATCTCAAACAGGATCTCTGCACTATTATCTTAGAAATATCCTCAAAATAACTGAGAGAGGGGAAAAAAGTCGCAACAAAACCAGAAAAATCCACACGCTTAAAAGCTAAGCCTTTTAATTTTTTTTTCCCTTTAAATCCAGCACAGCTTCTTTTTCTTCCCGTACCAGGGCTACTTAAGACATGAAATAATGTGTGAGAGAGAGGGGGTTTGAGTAACAATTTTTTCAAATCCAACATGCTCAGTTCAAACTTACTTTTTAAACTGAATTTCAGTTGTGCGCAGGAGGAAATCGGGCAGTAAAGAACAGCCACAAATACAACCCAGCGCGCTAGTGTCAAAGGGCAGTGAAACAAGAAGTTTCAGAGGCGTTCTATAGAGTAAATTATCTTAATTGTTTATGTTTTTCAAAATGTATTTTAGTATGTCCGATATATGGCTTATTTCCTCAATATCCTCAAAAGCTCTCGGTGAGCTCGCTTTCCCTTTTGGTGTCGATCCCCCGCAGCCTGGAGGGGACCCGGGCACGCTGCAGCCTGCCCCACCACCCCGGGCTCCTACACCTGACCGTCACCCACCTGCTCGCTCCGGCCCCGCTCCCAAAAGCTCCTCACGAGGCCGCGTGGGACGTAACGCGGGTCGGCGGCGGGAACCTTGCTCACCGTGGGGGTACACGGGAGGTCTACACGGAGCTGCAACGAAGACAGTACAGGACTGGGGGTGGGAGGATAGAGTGCGACCAAAAACACAATTACCGCTTGTAACTGCAGCTTCCTAAACCTGATACAGCACCAGTCAAACTTCAGAAACTAGAGACCCTAAACAAATCGCTGGATTGTGGCATTTTAACAAAGTAAACACATTTGCATGGCTGGACACAGTTTATCTGCGTTTTAGCACATCAGCAGGGAAAAGGCCTTCTCCCCAAGTGCAGTCTGCATTTGACAAGCGTTGACACCTTTAATCGTCACCTCCAGATTGTACTTTTTTTATACTATACAAAGCTTGCCAATGCAAGATTTGGGAGGGATGAAGAAAGATCAAGGCAAGAAGATATGCCAAAACTGTGGAGAGACAACAGACGGTCACAAAGATAAATCTCTGAGGCTGTTTTGAAATACAGAAAGAGGCAGAAAATTAAAGAAATAGAGCCTTATAGCCTTGCTAAGTGACGAGTTACTGAGACAGAGCGTTGGCTCTGAGCAGCCAGTGTCAACTAGGACCCCAACCCAGAAACACAGGGCCTACAGGGATAGCTTTTTAGAGCTCATCACTCTCCACCTCAGAGGCACAAAACTGCCCAACAAAAGTCCCATGTTCTCCTTCCCTGTTTTTTCGATGTACATGATGAATTAGACCATTTCCAGACTGGTTTTCTTTGGATAACGCCTGCATCCCCATCCAGACCTCCGATCAAGTCAGCTACGGGGAAAGCTGAGCTGCCATCAGTATCAATGGGATTTCAGCATCACGCCTCTCAATTCCGTGAAATCTCACTCCCCGTGCCGACACCGCGGGGTTTCTTGCAGGTCCCACGAGTCATGGTTGCAGGCTTCTTAGGGCAGGGCCGTCGAGGACGTGCAGTGCCTGGCACCGCGCTGGACGTGCAGCAGCAGCCTGCTTCAATCTACTGTAAAGCTTCCCTACTCAGAAAGCAAGGAGGAAAAAACAAAAGGTCTAGCAAACAGATTTCTTCTGGTCTTTGCCAAAGCAGCATTACTAGAGCTTCCTTGCACCGTGAACACACACACACACACACACGTGCACCCCTGCTCATTCGAAGCGCCAGCATGTTCAGAAAGTACTTCGTGGCAAACGCATGCATGAAATTACAGGCTCCCAGGGGACTTCTCCCCTGTGCACTGGCCTGGGTAAAGCAGACCTGCCTGCTGACTCGTCCAGCGCTGTTTGAAGTACAGGGCTAGAGTACTGAAAGCGCTTGGATACACAGACGCTTTTGGGAATTACCTGCTAATTAGGCTTGCCTAATAAATCCTAACCAAAGTGATTCTCTGGTTTATGTGTTATAGCTGGTGACAACAGTACACTTACATTTAAGTTAAACTGCCCATTTTATAAATATTCGATCAAAGCCTCGTAACTTTACACATGTAATTTGTGCTGACTAAGCTCATCCTATTGATTTTATGCCTCAACTTCACCTATACCCACAGCCACTTAAAGAAAATAAACAAACGCCGAGTCGACCTTTCAGCTCCATGAAAATGCTCTTCTACACGAGGGATTTGGTATCTTTGAAGATCACAGACGAAGATATTCTAGGTCCTTCATCTCAACCTGAAGCATCAGTGAGCAACACGACCGCCAGAGGCCAGGGGAAGGCGTGCCACTTCTCCTCTGGCAGTTCGGACCGCTTTTCTTCCCCTTTAGGAGAACAGGCAATCCCTGGCCGATTAGCACAGTTGGTGCACACGTTAACTCCCTACTGCACTTTTAGCTCAATCCCAAAGATTCAATGAATACATTTTTATTTAAGTGCTCAATCACTTTCTTGCTGAGAGGACAGATTCCTTTGAAGTGGGAAACCCAAACTAAATAAACGTATCCACAAGATCCAAGTCTCAAAATAGAAGCCATTGGGTTGCTAGATTAAGTTATTCTGAATGCAATTTTCTTAAGTGAATCTAATGCTGATGAAGGGCCGGAGTGACAGAGATGCTAATCCCCAATTGCCCGGGCAGGAGCAGCACGCCAAGCAGCTGCGCCGCCTTCCCCCCAGCGTCCTGCAAGAAGGGACCGAACCTGACGGCCAGATGAGAACGGTCTTCACGCCAAACATGCCTTACGGCCAAAAGCAGCTTAGCGATAACTGCCTGCTAGCCAGGACGTGGGCCGTTTGGGGTAAACGGGAGTCGTTTACGCACAACTGGAGCATCACGGCACATGGCTCCCCTGCAGCAGTGGGGAGGACGCACGCCGAGGACAACCTGCCTCCACCAGGTCGAGGACCCACAGACCGCCCGGCTCGCGGCAGCATTTCCCTCGGACCGGCCACACGCTGGATCAGCGTCCGTCTGTGCAAGAGCAACACGGGAGATCACAGCGGGCCACACGACGCACAGACCTCGGGCTGCAAAATGTTCAGTGTCCATACTAAAGAAGACTCTTGTGCATGTGTCGTCTTCTGAGAGACACAGTGTTTCCCTACTAGCAAAAAAAGCACATGCCTCTAATGGGCCTTCAGAAATATTACAGCAACAGTAAAATGCTTTTGTGTGGGTTATTTCCTTCCCATATCAGGAGGAGTTTTCCCTAACTATAAACAGAAGTTAAGGACTCGGGAGGAGCCAGGCCTGCGGTACCCAGGCTTTTCGATGCCTGCAGCGTTGCAAGTATCTGGGAAAAGCCTTTTCCTCTTTTGATGCCTGAACCTGTGGAGCTTCAGGCTTTCTTCTTGAGCCATATCCTCCCTGGCACTCGCAGCCTGTAACAAGCTATTCTTATTAACATGTTTTTCTGGACTGGGATTAAGTTGCAGAAGAGGTGGCACAGCACCAAAACAACAGGAATGACATTTTGCTTTTAAACCATCTTAAAATGAAAGCGGCAGCTCCACCTTTTACAGTTTATATTGAATTAGCTCCTAGATATATAGGAAAAAGGAGATTTAGGACATAAGCATACACCCATCTTGATATACAAAAGCTCCAACTTTGATGATTTGCAATGGGTGGGGTTTTTGATTACACCTCCGTTGAAGCCACTGCTTCATGCCACTGCTGCCTCCGGACTGAGACGACAGGAGAACATTTTCTTTCCCCCTTGCCCATTCACAATTAGATAGATTTGCTAATTGCATCACCCTGACAAGGAGAAGGCAGCAAAACCAGAAAGGCCGTTTTCTTCACCAGTATGTGCCCAAAGACCATGCTCGTGATGGGCATACGTACATAAGACTCTGCCTGGATCATGCCATCTTATCACAAGCAACCAGACCAAGCTTCGGACAAAAGCCAACCTAGAGGCACCACAGCAACTTCTTCTGCCCCCTTTTCCAAACGCAGAATTCATTTCACTAAGGGGAGGAAAGAAAGCACCACCCAAACTCAGCCTACGACCATTCATGGCTTGGATTTGTGTTTCAAAGAGACTTGGCTTGTCAGAGCAGCTGACAGACGCCTTTGTGGCAGTGAGGTCCCTCTATTAGCCCTCTTCTCCCCCGGTGCTGGCATTTGGCGCAACTCAGTGAGCCCCTCAGCAAATAGTGCCAAAATTCCTCCCCAGGCAAACCTGAATAAACCCCGGCAAGTTCTGCTTCCACAGAGTCAGGAAGCTTTGCGCTCCTCTGCACCTCATTTTGAAGTTAATTTAAGGAGCTCATCGGCATCATTCGACTTCACTCAGAAAAGGTGCGCCACGCAGGGTGAAGCGGCAGAGCCTCGGTGCTGGGTGAGCAGCTCCGGCTCATCGACCCCCTCGGCTCCCCGCGCAACCCGTTTCCTCAGGCACGGGTCTGGGGTTGCAGGGGAAAGAAAGAGATGTGCAACAGGACCACAGCTGCCCACGGCCCTCAGAGCGTCCTGCGCCGACGCCAACTCAGGAATTAGTGCAAAGCTTTCTGCCGGAGGATACAGGAGCAGGAGCTGAGCCCCCAACATCTGTGCTACAAAGCTCATTTCATATTGGGCCAGGGAGCTTTCAGCTGACCACGGCTCCCAGCAAGCGCCCACAATTGCACATTCAGCAGAAGCTGACTCTCAGGAAAAGACAATATTATGAAAAATCAGGTTCGTGTCCTTCTGCAGCTGGATATGCTAGCTCTAACACTCCCATACATTCCCCTTGGGGTCCCAAAAACTCCCCACAAGCAAGTGAACCAGCCTGCTTTCACAGGGACAGGAAGATGCAGCTAGGGAAATAAACTCCTTTTACTGAGGCTTTGCAGCCACTCATTCTTGCTATTTCTACCCTCATCCTTTCTCCTGTCCATACTGTCTGCACAATTTTTCCTGAGATGTTAGCTCTTCAAGACAGGAGCGATCTCCATACCCCTTGCCATGCAGAAGCACACAAGGAATATCCAAAACTTGGGCAGGGTAGCAGGGTCCTGTGTATAAACGTTGTTCCTTGCGTTCAAGCTCTCTTAGCAGAATTCTTCATCGTTTTCAAATGGATATGCTGTGTTTTGCAAGTCGCTGTAAGGCATTTATAGATTGTATCCTCCAACCTATTTAACAGCTCCAGCTGCTACAAAGAGACAGTTTAGCCACGAAGAAATAAACCCAGACCCCAAGAACAGATAAGAACAGACAAAAGGGAGGTTGAAGAAATCCTCTGTCTTCCCCCAGAAAGTTTAATTCGTTGGGAAAGAAGGAGGAACAAAGACAAAATGATTTTCTGGATGAATTTAAGACACGGAGAAATGAATCTTCTCCAGTCATTCCTTTGTCCCCACGTTCTCATCACACAGACGAGAAAGGTTTGCTACCCCAAAACTAGTGTTGTTAACGAAAAAGTAAGAAAAAACCCACACATGTTAGAAAACAAACAGCTGTCTCCATCTCCCACGTTCAGTAACCCCCATGATGCTGAGAAACCACCAAAAGATATCTCGAGCACACAGGATGCACATTCACCAGGTGTTACTGTGGTTTTAGTACCATCATGTGCCACTTCTCCTGCAGCCACCCATATCAACTGCTTTGCTTTTTCACTTACCCAGCTATCTGATAAGAACGCCTACTGCGGCACAAGGGTTGTACCTGAACTCATAATTAACACTCTCCTGCTCCTACAAATCCAACTTGTAAGAGGCAAATCGGTTGCCAGTAAAATAAAAAACTAAAAAACTAAAAAACAAAAAATTTTAAAAAGAGGGAGGAAAAGAGAAGACGAGACAATTCTAACAATAGCAGATTTAGGAAAATTTGAAATCCTCCTCATACACCCTCTCCCCTCCAAAAGCTGCACTGAAATTACACTATAGTTTTCTTCTTTTAAGGATTATTAGACACGTTGTGTCTGACTACAGATTTGTATTTTCAATTTTACAGAGCAAGAATGTAAAGCGTTTGCCTTTTTTTTAAAAAAAAGGCATTTTTTTTTCCTACATATGTTGGTGAAAGTAACTTTTTTCCCATTCCAAGAAAGCTTTGCTTTCTCTGCACTGGCATAGCGAGCCAAGGCCACCTCTGTCGGAGATGGTCCCCGTCCTGGGTCAGCCGCCTTTCCCTGGGCGTGCATCCCCTGGGTGGTTTGCCGGCAGCCGGGTCCTTCCAAGGGTTTGTGCCGGGCAGAAAAAAATATTCAGCGCCCCAGGGCGGCTTTTTAATCCTGCCTAACACCTCCAGGCAACAGATGCATCAACAAGAAGCGGCTTTGTCATGCAAATGGCAGGGCGCAGGTACACACTGCAGGGCTGCTCCACTCACAAATGGCCGGGGACTAACACCCCAGGGGAGATCCTCCACCTCCAGAGCTCGCTGGTCTCGGCTGCTCCTTGCCCCCCAGCCCCAGCACGTCCCCCCCAAAAAGGGGAGCAAAAGAAAACCTGCGGGGCTGGCGGTTGGGACCCCGCAAAGGTGAAGAGGCAGCGGCGCGCGGTGCTGGAGCTGTGGTTAGCCATGAAGCGAGCGAGCATGTCATCTCCTGGATGCGGCGTTTTGATCTCGCGTGCATTAAAACCCAGCTGTCAGCTAGGAGACTAACAAAGATTATAGTTCAATTAAACAAAAAAATTATTTAATAACTCAAGCGTGTAGCCTTGCGGTTAAACGGAAAGAACTCCAGGCTTATGTCAACATTGCAGCCCTGCAACAGCACTATTTTACCGAAATAGTGGTGCTGCTCTAACATGCAAGAGCAACACTGAACTAAATTAGCCCCTCAGATGTTCGGCAGGCAGCTTTACAATTAGAGAGCAGAAGCGTTTCCCCCCCTCCTACCCAGGTAGGATGCCTCCTCAAGTACCTGAGCAGGCAGCCTCCGCAAGGAGCCGATATTCTGGGGGCATCGATGCCAGCTCAGGAAAGAGCGGCAGCCCCATGGCACGCATATGCAGAGAAAATCCTCAGTGAATAATTAAACTGGATTTTGTTGTTCAAAGCCTTGCACCAGCACTAGGGACTTTCTTAGGAAGGTAACGTGGGAAAGAGGGGGTAAAAAAAGGTCTGAAGTTTCCCAGTCCTCACGGGGGCAGGTTTGAGCCTCGGTGCCCTCTCGAGAAGCTGCATCCTTTTCCCCACGACACATCCGAACTGAAGTTTTCTGTAGAGCAGCGTTTACAGCAACAAATATCAACAGACCATGGTCATCATGCTTCATCCTAAATGGCTGCAGGCCTCTGAACTGTAATTCATACACAAACAAGGTCCTTTTTAAAAACAGACCTACAGAAAGCAATATATTGCACGAGTTTTTGCATCTTTCTAACACAAACGGTGACATATAAAAAGGGCAGATCTGTGTGTTTCCCAGTGCCAAACTGCCCTGTCATTCCGAATCCGAACATCCACTAATTTAACACGCTTTGCTACTGTCAAATTACCGATACAGATTAGGCCCCCTCTTTTTTGATTTTGAAGTCAAAAGCCACAACCGTGAAGAAAAATCAAGAACGTCGGAGAGCAAAATAATGCCAGTTTTTTGACAGAGACCGCCAAGTAAAAATCTAAGAGCCAGTAAGGCGGAAAACTGCTTTATCACAGAAAAATAACAGCATCCAACTTCTCATATCACAGCACACACAACTGCAGCAGCAGTTTTTCAGCAGCATGCCTACAAGCAAATTTGTTTCCTGCTCCACTCCGGTTCTACTAATATAATTTCCACACATCATTTTAATACTGTCTCCCCATCGCTCTACACATATACCAAGAGGTTTATAAAAATAAATGGGAATTGAATACCCCAAATTAAAAGTACATTAAAATCCATCAAACGTGTATCTACACCAATGGAAGCAGAGGGACCAACCTGGAAGAATCAGTGCGCACCACAACGTAAAGGAAAGCTGTTTCTATTGCGTCACAGTTGATATTAATTCCTAAATGACCATTTCACAATTTGTGGCTGAAGATGCAGAGTACGTTTCAAAGCAATACTGCCAGATACAAAAAGCCTTCATGCAGAGCAACTGATGGCAAAAATAAATATCAACGAGCAAAGAGCAATGCCATAACTGAAGGCAAAAAAAAGAAGAATCAAATCTTTTCATCTTACTGACAAGCAACTTTAGCAGCTCTGCTTCCAGCCCTTGATTTTTTCCTCAACAAATGAAGAGTTAAAGCCAGAAAATTCACATCTGTCCCAGTCACTACAAAGACGGCATTTACATCATTCTGCCATACATTCTCCTACAGTCGTCAATCAGGGCTCACCCCCCCAAAGCTCCCAGCCCCGTTCAAAGGATGTCAGACACCGCAGACGCTTTTCCACCGCAATCGCGACCAACACCTCTAAGAGCTCTCAAACTCCACTGGACGGAGGCTCTGAACAGCAGAAGCGCAACCTTCACCGCAACTGGAGCTACCCAAAAAACCCCGGTGTGAACACGCGCCGCAGACCAAACAGGAGGAAACCCAGCTCGCCAAAACCGGTCTTTGGAAGAGATAACTCACTGTTCTGGGGATGGGTGGCGACAGAGATCCGTTAGGCATGTACGGGTCGTTATTCATATTTGGCATCATGATATACCCAGAATAACCAGAGTATGATGGTCCCTTGCTGTATAAGCCACTGTCTGGATGCTTTCCTACGGAAGAGGAAACAATGATTACATTATTCCCCACATATGCATTTCTTATAAGTTAGAGCACTTAAACAGGTACTGTGCATTCATAAAAATGTTCTGCATGCAAACGTTTCCTTATTTATGGAAATTACCTCTGACAGAAAGTGGTCCGCAGCAATTTGTAATAAGGTTTCTTTAAGAAGAGTTAATTCTTAAAGGAGCGAGTGCTCTCACTGAGGAGTTTATGCTTAAAATATGGAATAGCCTCAGAGTAACCAATGCATTTTGCTAGTCCCTGTTCAAACCAAGGCAGAAACATCAGCAATGACATCCCATTTCTCAAGTAGCCGTTTTCCCCCATTTTATACATCCCTCTAGGACTTGTGGATTCAGAAGTATTGCCAGTATGGGTTTCCAACATCATTGTTAGGAAAGGGAGGAACAGGGCAGTGATAACTAGATATAATAATTTCCTTCTCTTGCTGAGCCACTGTGTGCAGTGAACAATTCATTCTGGCCACGCTCACCGGGAACAATTAGAGGGCAGGGGATGGCTTGGAAGGAGACCCTAATGATTTGGGGGGTAGGGGGGAGGGCTGTTGAACACACATGGTACTACAGTCAAGAGGGAAGCCAAGTGAGGGAGGCTATTTTGTAGGAAAATACAGAATTTGGGTCCAGGTCCTGCAAAGGGGGGCGAACAGGTCTCCCACCTATATGACTGTTGACAGTGATACTACTCAAAGGTGAGGTTTTAAGAGGATGCAAGGCTGAAAAGAAAACTATACAGAGCCCCCTCACTGCCAAAATGCTACGAGCACGGACATTATTGCTTTTAGGCTGTTTAATGACCAATTTGGAGAAAGATCACCACAGAGTCCTGGAAAGCACCAGGGCTGAACTGTATCTGTCTTTACATGGAATTTATGATCTGGTTTAGTTCATGATGATAAGCATTTCATTTTAAACATCATCTCCCATCCTTCACAGCACACATTCTTTGTACGCGTGTCCAGCTTCCTAAGTGATATTCAATGAACTCTGTTATTTCCTCTGTCCTCCTCCATCAAAATTAACCGGCTGGTACATTAAAAAAGGCAAGAGGTCTGTTCATGCTTAGATTTGGAAGAGGAGATTTAAGCAACAGACTTTGGCTATGGGGAAAAAAGCACAGAGTTTCTGAATGCACACAACTCGGCTGCACTGTATGAGTGCATGAGATAGATGTGTTTAAGCTGATATCCTAAAAATAGTTATTTCTTCAGCGAAGATCCATTTGGCCTACTTATCAGTTTCTAAACAACCGAAATACCATTTGGTCACTCAAGATAAATGTGCTGCACATCAATGTCTTTTTTTAAATTTGCTTTGAAAGCACCCTGGCATCCCCCTTCCCCAAAAGGTACCAAAGCTATGTTTCCCAACAGAAACCAAGCTCCAGTTTGAGGACCGTGCGGAGGCTCACAGGGGGACTAAGAGGGACAATATCGCAAGACAGGACCGTGCGCTTCTCACCTTCCTCGGGGTGCTCTCTGCCTTTATCATGGTAGGAATCCTGCGCTTGAGTCTGCCTGGAAACCTGACCGCAGGGAATCCACCATCAGAAAAGAAGAGGAAAAAGAAGAGGAAAAAGAAGAAAAGTCATTGTATGGATGCTCATTTATTGATCACAGCGCTACAGCTTCTCGTAGAAAGAAAAAAGTTAGGGCGAGAGATAAGCATCTTTCTTTTCCCTCTTAAGTCCCCTGGAAGGCAGCTGCACCAGAAACGTTTGTGTAAACGATGGTTTTATGACAACGTTAATAACTATGGGCCTTTGCGAAGCGTTTCTAGCAGAAGCGCCCTACATTTAACGAAAGGGGCTTATTTCTGGAAAATATCTGGAGCTTCAGCAGTCAAAACACTCTCTGTAAAAAGATACCAAAAATAAGAATGAAAATCGGGTTGCCCTCATTACCAGATCTTTAGGAAAAAAAAAAGGAAAAAAAAAACAAAAAAAAGGAAAGAAAAGAAAAAAAGCAAAAGAAAAAAAGCAAAAAAAAAAAAAAAAAGCCTCTTCCCCGCTCGCCCTGAAGTTGTTTTAGCGTCGGGAATTTCTTCCCAACAGTTTTATGCAAATCCCTTAAAGAGTTTACGGCTAATGCTCCGACCCCGCCGGTTTTACCCAGGAAATTTCACGGCTGCTTGAGGTCTCACAGCACCGCACCGTCGGGGGACTCGCGGGAACTTTCTCGTCCCGGGCCGAAGCGCGGAGGGGGCCGCCCCCCCCTCAGCCCACCCCGGGCGCGGAGGGGCGCGGAAGGGCGCGGAGCCCGCCCGCCTCTGCCCGCCGCCCCTCTGGAAACGGGAGCTGTGGTAAGGTGATTTTTTTTTTTAGGGGAAATTCGGAAAATAGGGGTTTCCCCGCTGCCCCGCCGAAGCTCGCTCCCTCCCGCCTCCCTCCCGGCGGCGGCGGCGGCCGGAGCCCGCCGGCATCCCGCGGCCCCTCCGCTCCGCGCTGCCCCGCGGAGTCCCCGCGGCCGCGCACCTCGTGCCCGTTGGCGCCGGGGGCGATCTCGGACTCGTTGACGAGGGAGGACTTGATGTCGGCCAGGTCGCCCTCCTCCTCGGGGTGGCTGATCTCGGCGAAGATCTTCTCCTTCTGGGGGTCCCCCTCGTCCTTGAAGGGGATCATCTCGTCGGTGGCGCAGAGCTCCGGGTCCCCCCCGCCGCCCCCGGCCCCCGGCAGCTGCGGCATCCTCACGGCAGCGCGGCGTCTGCTGCGGCCGCCGGCCCGCCGCGGGAAGGGGAGCGGGAGCGGGAGGAGCAGCGGGGGGAGGAGAAGGAGGAGGAGGAGGGAGAGGGAGGAGGAGGAGGAGAGAGGAGGAGGAGGAGAGAAGAAGGAAAAATCCCGTCAAGTCCTCGGGGTTGCTCTCGGCAGCTGGAGACCCCCGCCCGCCCGCCCGCCCCCTCGGGGCCGAGGTACCCCCGCTCCCGCACGGCACCGGCCCTGTGGGGAGCCTCGCCCCGCCGCGCCGCACAGCCGGAATAAGTCGAAATACCCCGGCTTGTGTCCCGCCCGCCCCCAGGGACCGCGCCGGGGACCGCCCCCCGGGAGCCCCGTCCCCCTCCACCCACCCCCCCGGGGCCCGGGCTCACCCTGGGGGTGAGGGGACGCGGAGGGGAGCGGAGCGCGCCCGAGTTTCGCCTCCGAGTGAAGTTGCCGCCACCCGGGCGGGCCCGAGTTAAAATAGCTGGGGGGGGGGGGGGGGGCGGCGGGCGGGGGGGGGAGGGCGCGCCCCGGGGGCCGGGGCCGGCGCTGCCCGCGGCGCGCACCCACCGGGCCTTTGTCCGCCGCTTCGCCCGCGGCTCCGGGCACGGCTGGGCTCGGCTCGGCGGCACGGCGGGGGGCAGGGGGGCGAGGGAGAAACGGCCCTGGGAGAGAGGGAGGGAGGGAGGAAGGAGGGATGGAGCGGGCGGGGAGGCGCCCCCCCGCTTCCCTCCGCGCCCGCGGGCAGGGAAAAAAGTTGCCGCCGCGGCGCCTCCGCGCCCCCGGCCGCCTCCGCGCTCAGCGCCCGGCCGGGCCCGCCTCTGCCGCAGCCGGCGGGCGCGGCGCCCCGCGGGGGGCGGCGGCGGGGCGCGGGGCGGCGGCGGCGCAACTTCGGCATCGCGGGCGCCCGCCCCTGCCGCCCTCCCTCCGCCGTCGGGGCGGGGCGGGGGCGGCGGAGATGAAAGGAGCCGCCGCCGTGACTGACACCGCGCCCGGGGCGGGGGCGGCCCCGGGGGGGGGGCAGCGGGTGCGGGGCTGCCCCCGGGCAAACTTCGCTCACCAGGCAGGCGGACCCTCGTTTTTAGGGCTGCTTTGTTGAGGCTTCCACTTTTGGGGGGCGGGGGGGGGCTGCGGCCACATGGCGCTGCGCGGGGAAGGGCAGCGGGGGCAGCGGGCGAGGGTTCGCCCGGGCGCTGCCCGCGCCCGCTTCGGACGAAGGGCAGAGTTAACACATCGCCATGAAACGCAGCAAGCGCCGGGCAGCAATGCGGAGCAGCCCCCGAGCGACGGGGAGAAAACCAGGCGGGGTGAGCTCGCCCCCGTTTCAGACCGGTAAAAGGAGGCAGAGCACAGCAGAGATTCACCCCTCGCCCCGTCCCATTCCGTCAGCGGTCGGGCTGCCCCGTTAGCTCCCGGGGGACACGGCGTCGCCCCGGTGCAGGGTACACGTACATTTAAATAAAAAACAAACAAACATCCAAACAAAAGCAGGCGCTGCGTTTGGGAAACGTCAGGATCCGCAACTTGTTTGATTTTGCGAACGCGATGGGCGCACATTTTGTAGGAAACAACTTCCCTTGATTTTGGCATCGGAAAAGCGCGGTTCGTGCTTTGCACATGCCCCGCGAGGCTGCTAAACCTTCAAGCGCCGGGAGACGGAGAAACGGGAACATGTGGATGCTCAATCCGTTTTCAGCAGATGCCGGGCTGCGGCGCGGCGTGAGGAGCGGCCGGCGCGGCGGCACCGCCGGCCGGGACACGGGTGGGCTGAGCCCGCTGCCCACGCCGCCCCTCCGGTCTCTGCATCGTTGCCCACGAACGAGTAATTAAAATCCAGCTGAGAAATGAGAACCCGCCAAACCCCGAGAAAGGGA
Organism: Nipponia nippon; assembly: GCF_047370975.1. Lineage (NCBI taxonomy): Eukaryota > Metazoa > Chordata > Aves > Pelecaniformes > Threskiornithidae > Nipponia > Nipponia nippon. Next base: position 57,805,061 of record NW_028262380.1, read on the forward strand.
GCAGGTCGTGGGGAAACGGGGGATGGACTTGTCAAGTCGAACAAGTGCGTAAAATAAATAATCGAGACAGACAGAAATTAGAAATGTAAACCCTGGGAAGGGGCTTAATTGTGCAGCGCCCCCCGGATGGAGGGAAGCCCCCTCTCTCCCGAAGGCGGCTGGAGAGAGGCGATCGGGAAGCGGTTGTTTGGAAAACGGCAACGGGGGGATGGTTTGTGCGCGGAGATGCCGCCGCATCCCTCCCGCCCCTCTTCCCTTCCCGGCGCTCGGCGGGCACCGGGCACCCGGGGCCGGAGGAAGGTGCCCCGGGCCGGTCCCTTTCGGAAAAAAAACCCTACGGCGAGCGGCCGAGCGTTGCCGCCCGCCGCCCCCGACGGGGCGGCCCGGCCCGGGAGCGGGCGGGGGTCCCCGCCGGAGGAGGCGGCAGCGCGGCCGCCCGCCTCTTTCGTTACCGGTTCCCTCTGGAAAAACAGCCTCCCCCCGCCCCTCCGCCGTCCCGGGGTCTCCCCCTTCATGTGGACTGGAGTTTCTCCCGGATCAGTTTTTTTGGTGGAAGGATTTTGAAGGCAGAAGAGGGCCGGGGTGGGGGCGGCGGGGCGAGGGGGAGGTGGAGACCGTAATGATTTATGACAAGAGGATAAAGTCAGGAAACCTCAACTCCAACGCCAGATTTGACTGGAGACAACACAAAGCTGTCGCTTTACTCGCAGTCCGTGGGGCTGGGGAGGGGGCACGGCCCGGGGGGGGCCGCCCCGCGGTGCCCCCGGCAGGACCCCGCCGCCCTCCCCGCTGCCTGCCGGCCCCCGGCTCCGCACCGGCGCCGCTTAGTACTTTAACAGGGCTGGGTTTTGGGTTTTAGGTGTTTTCTTTTTTTTTTTTTTCTTTTCGTTTTAGCGTCGTTTTGTATTTTCGCGTTTTTTTCTTTTTTTTTTTTTTTTTCATTTTGGTCGGTTTCGCATCTTAGCTTTCTTTGGTCGTTAGAGCGGGTTTTGGCGGATTAAAGTTGGGCTTTTTTTTCCTTTTTTTTTTGCATTTCAGCGTTGAGGGGGACCGCACTTCCAGCACTCCCCGACGGCCAGCCCGGCTCACCCGTCCCCGGGGGGGGGGGTGTATGGGGGGGTACGCACAGGGGAGGGGAAACCCGCCGCCGGCCCCGGGGCGGGCCGAGCACCGGCGGTCGGGGCAGCGGCACGACCCCCGCAGAGCTTCAGGGGGGCCGACCGCCGAGAGGGGGGAACCGGGGTCTCAAGGACGACCCCCCCCCCGGGCGCAATAACCCGGGGGGGGGGGGGGCACCTTCGCATGCAAAGCGCCGTCCGCCGCCGTTGCCCCCTATATAGGGGAGGGCGGGAGCGGGGCGGGGCGGCGGCGCCTTTGATGTCCCGCCGGCGGCCCCTTTCATCCCCCCCCGCCCCCCCCGGCCCCTTTGTGTGACTAAATTTGGCAGGAGCATGGAGGCGCGCCAGGGCGCCCACGTGTGCGCCGAGCTCCCAGCTGAGCGGGCGAGGGTTTTCTTCCGGGTAAGGAGTCTGCGGGGGGAGATCAAAGAGTTTGGGGAGCTGGAGCTGAAATGTGCACTGGAAATAAAATTTAAAAAAAAAAAAATGCTACAAAAAGAAAGAAAGAAAGAAAGAAAAAAAATCCTCCCGCCTGGACGCACGCCAGCCCGGAGGCACGGGGGAGAGGGGGGAGCGCCGCGCACATGGTGGGGAGGGACCGGCGGGAAGGAGCTAGTTTTCTCCGGGAGGGAAGAAAAAATCAAATATATTCTTGCAAAGGGGGTCGCAGTTATTTTCTGAGAAGAAAAAAAAAATAAACCCAAACCAAAAAAAACCAACCCTTTTGTTTAAAACCACCGGGCTGTGGAGCCAAGCGGGCTCCGCCTGGAAGTGCCACCCGACGGCGCGTCCCTGCGCCCGGCCGGGCCGCGGCAGCGCGGCCCCGGGGGGAACCTCCTTCATATTGACCGACAAACCAGCAAACAGCGGCAAAAAGCCCCCCCCCCCCCGCCCGAGAGGCCAGTGCCAGCTTGGAGGGAGCCCTTCTAGGCAAACCCTCCGCGGGTTTTTTTTCCCGGGGGGGGCAAATGTCGAGGGTGGCCCCCCGAGGGGTGGGTGCACGGGCGGCCTTTGCGGCAGCCCACGCTGTGCCCTGCGGCTCCCCGACGGGAGAGGCGTGCACCCTGCTGCTGAGGTGCGGCACGGCTTTTTTAGGAGCTGTGAGGTGCATGGGTAGCAGAGCTGGGGTGCAGGAGGGGAGCCCCGGGGGGCCCCACCACCGCCCTGCACACCCTGCCCACCCCGGGCCCGCGGGGACGGCCACCCACCTCGGGGCTCCTGCTGCTCCCTCCGGACTGCAAAGCACAAAAAAGGATGTCAGATTTCAAAACCTCTCAAGTGAAGCTTCTACAGTGCCTTTTCAAGGCAATGTGACGGAATTATGCATGTTCCCTGGCTCTGCGTTTGCCACCCCATTTAGATAACACCTGTGATTTATGTGCAAGTTGAATATATAGGCTGAATTCCCAAATTCCTGCTGAAGCAAATAAATCCTCCTCCGTCAGGACGTGGGGTAAGCAGGGCCGGAGCAGGGATGCGACGATTAGCCCTGGGCTCTGCAGCTTTATCGCTGCAGTCTCCCGCACACGCCGCTGCTGCGTGGCACTGCCGGGGAGCCAGCTCCGGGCTGCCTCAGGATGCATGAATGTATTTAGAAATACGGACCTGTTCCTTGCCTCTAAAACAAGGATAATACTTCTAAGCTTCTTTTTCACCCTGTGAGAGTAAATGCAATGTTGTGTGTAAAAGGCTCGCTCCTCCTCTGACGAATGCCATAGGAAAAGCTGTAAATAACAGATCTGGATGGGTTTTGGGCAAAAACCAAAGCGCCCTCCCTCTTGGGTCGTACCAGGCAGACAGTCCCTTTGGCAGTGCAGTCCCTTTTCAGTGCTTTTACTAACGCAGGGTCCAGACAGCCGGTGTGGCTTTGGATTTGGGTCCAGGTTTGGGTTGCAGACACTGTGGCCTACAGCCACATGACCCACATCCAGCTGCTGATCGGCGTGGGTCGCCTGCTGTGGTCTCCAGACGCTGCTGGGGCTGTGGGGTCCCAGATGACGGAGCAGTGATGCCGGTCCCCGGCAGCCTCGGGGAGACTTTGGCAGGGGTGGTGTGGGAAGGATTTCTCACCGCACGCGTCATCATTTCCCTCATGGTGGCTAAAAGGGCTTCTTTCTGACAGTCCGTGGCTGGGCGAAGTCAAGAGGATGCTGCCACGTAAAGGGAAGAGCTCTGTATTTGCTGTGGATTCGTCCTTTGAATCGAGGGAAAAACAAAAAGGGAATAATGTGTGCTGGTTTTGAAAACTCAGTTATTACGAGTCTTTATGAAATGCGGACTCATTTTTTAAAATGATAACAAAGGGCATCCTGGCTATGTTTCTAGCAGCTATATCAAAGAGTAACTGCACTTCTCATTTAAAGCTACTTTGAAAGAGATCACATGTAATAGGTATTAGGATATTAAGAGTGTATATGTGCTTTTTGCTTTTTAATTTACACATCCAGCTTTCCAGTTCTGGGATGCCATTAATGTTCTTAGCCCAGAATTACTCTATTTAAAGAGCTAGGTTTTCTTAGCCCTTGCGACAACATGGGCTTTATGAGATTTGAGTGGGCAAATCTCACCAGCGCATTTTTACTGTAAGAGCTTTTGTTTAGAGGAAGGCATTGGTGGCTCAGACCTCACAAATATGTTAAGTTATCTCATTCTGAGATTAAAATAGTTAGCAGCTCAGGGGCTGCTTTCTTCTTCGTTCTTTACGCACAAGATAAAATACAGGGGAAGTGTCATGGTTTATTCAAATAAATGGTGACACGAAGTAGCTTGCGAACTAACCCTTACATCGAGCAGTGCCGTTGCAGGATTATTTCTGATGACTCATCAGATCAGATAATCTGCAGCGTGTGGATAAAAGGAGAGGCAGGACTCAGAGTCAGAACCAAGCCCAGAAAGCCACGCACAGGAGAATGCAAAACTGAGAGGTTAATGTTATATTAAAGGTGAGACCTGAAAAGAGCAGAGCAACGTGCTGCCCCCCAGCAGGGATTTTTAGGCTGGGATTTTTGAAAGGACCGAAGAGATGTTCAAAGGGAGTAGAGTACTACATCCCTGAGGGGCCCTTTGAAAATCCAAACTTCAGTAGTTTTGTTGGACACTGCATTTATGAGAGATTCTGGCTGAAGAAGTGTGTTTTAATTGCAGAGTAGCAGTTTTGGCCATTTACGTCAACATTTCCTACTTTCTTAGAGCGGGAAGTTCTGCTCCTGAATAAATAAATGTTCCACGTAGCCCAGAACGGATGAGATTTTCTCCATCCCTGAGAGCCAGGATGCCGCAGCCGGGGGCAGTGTCCGTGGGCAGGTTTGCACAGGCCCCTCTGACCGAGTCCTGCTTCTGCCTCTCTAGCTTTGCACTCAGAAGTGCCTGTGCGTGTCTTGCACTGCGACTTCTTGGATGCACCAGGGAAAGGCACTGAGGGGCTTTTGCCAGGGGTTTTGTGCACGTGTCGTTGGAAGCCGTACGCTGAAAATGCTTATTTCTATTGGTACTTGCTTGTACAGTGCAAAATTAGTATCTGTAGCCCCAGAAGTATGTGAGGTGCTTTGTGGAGAAGTCATCCTTCTACAAAAGCCCTTGGCATGGCTATAGTTAGGCCTGTTTCGGAATTCAGCATAAACCAATGGATATATTCTGCCAAATATATCATGAACATGCAGAGCTGGCTGTGCACCAGCGTTTCCTCCTAGCTTTTGAAACAGCGACCGTTCCCTTTCCGTGCTCCCAACGAAATCAAAGCATCTTGTAATCCCTCGCTTGTTTTTAAGTGACAGTAGTCCTCTGTGCCCCGACAAATATTGCCGGCAGAAGCCTGGTAGCTCCAGACAAGGTCCTTTGAAAGAGGTGGGAGGGGAGGGAGGCTCCGTGGGCAACTTTCCAGCGGCAGCTGTGCACTAACGGCATGGGAGTGTGGGAGGCTTCTCCCAGGTTAGTACGACAGTTCAGCGATGCAGTGAATGTGTGCTCCCAGTGCATGGCTCCTGTTTACTTTTTTTTAATTCTCTGACCTCTGTCTGACCAAGCCTGTCGCCCATACGCAGCTGGACGGGGAGGGGGAACAGCAGCCAGGCTGTACCAGGGATCTCGCTGCGCTCGGAGAAACGTGCGGCGCTCCCCCGGGGCAAGTGTTTGAAGCAAGTAATGAGGTGGCGAATCTTCCTTCTTGCCGAGGAAGTTATTTGGAGGTGGGTCTTATTTTAAAGTACCATCTCTCGCTTCCCAGGGAAGTAACTGCCATTAATTTGCCCAACAGAGGTATTACACAGTAACAGCTGAATGCCAGTCAAAGGTGGTGGTGTTTGCTAGGGAAGTGCCAGAAGACGGCAACTAGGAGTTTGCAGGAGTCTGGGATATTGTTCAGAGCCTTGTCATCTCAGCATCACAGCTTCACGGTTTTGGGTCTGGTAACGATCCAAAAATACGTATTTTCACGGTGACTGGAAGGCAGAGGGGACAGCAGTTGGGGCTCACCTTTCAACGAAAAGCGAGATCAGTCCGAGTTGCAGCTGGCTGCTTTACCTTTAGCTCCGCTCTCCTTTGCGTGAGTCTCATGGGCTACTGTGTCCACGTCCTAGGAAAACAGACGGTTTCAGCTTGCAATTCAGAATTTTGGAAAGGCTCTCTAAGGCTGAAGGAAGTAAAGGGATGTGAGCAAATGTCCTGCAGGCGTGGCTGGGTTGTCAAAGGAGAGCCAACACCACACACGAGGAGGTTTGGGTCCAATTCTGCAGACCTTGACTCATAATTGTGCTGGAGCAGGGACCTACAGGTGAGACCCTGAGCTGAAAAAGAGGGGGATGACTTTAAGGACAGCAAGGGGTAGAGGAGAAAACTTGAAGCAACAGTAAGTGAATGGTTGCGCTTACCGTCACAAAATTCCCTGTGTGGTGCTGGCCTGAGCCTCTCAGACCACTTGCGGTTCCTGCTGAGTTCAGCCAGAGCTGTGGGTGCTCAGCCCTCCTGGGAATAAGCCCTGCCTAATGAGGAGGATGGTTTCTGCCCCGCTGGAGAAGGGTAATGAGAGAGAGGGACCTGTTGAGACCGGCCAGGCGACTCGTGGAGGGTTGAAGCCAGACGGGGTCCAGATGGTGGCTGTTGTTGCTCATCTGCAAGGTCGGGCCGTTACGCCATGGTTGATCCGCTGTCTCCTGGCTTGCATATCTCCACAGAAAGCCGTGCTTTCTCTCCTGTTTCTACCTTACCTCCTCTCCTGCTTTGTGCTGGCCGGAAGGAAGGAGTAGATATAAAACTTGTGTATCTGGGCGAACCTGCAGCAGCAGAACTGTCTGTCCTTGCCCACCCAGCAAGGCTTTTCAACAAAACAAGGGACTCCAGCTCATAATACTCTTCTTGGCTAAAAGACTTTAATAATTTTTACTAATTTCAGTACCTTTTTACACAATGTGTAATTAAATTATGAAGCTCCTTCCCATAAGATGTTATGGAGGCCAAAATGATGAATGGATTCAGAAAAGGATTAGGCAAATTCATTTTGGCTATGAAACGTGACTGGTTGGATACAACCTCCAGCTTAAAAAGTCCCTGAACCTCCAATTGCAGGCAGTCCTTCTGGGCACACGAAGGTAGCGGAACAGAGTACTGAGGAGTGGGAAACCAAAAACTGCAGAAACCGACCCAAACGCGTGCTGTGATGGAGAAGTTAGATTGCAATCCAATCTAACTTAAAATGAGATTTAATATATTAATCAAGAGGATCACCTTTTTTTTTTCTTCAGAATCTGAATTTGCAGCATGCCGTCAGTCACTGGCCTCAAGCTATAACCAAGATTAATACCAGGCGATGTGCGTATGCCTCTACTATGTTGATAATGAAATAAAACTTCCCCTGGTTTATTTGTCTGTCCCTTGAGGAATTCAGTCTTTCAGACCTCTCTTGCAGCCAAGACTATTTTTTATAACGTTTATTTATGTTTGCTGGCCATGAAGCATCTAAATAGTGTTTCATTTAAAAAAATCTTTATACGAGAAAGATCAGAAGTATTGCATGGTATTTATATTTCTTTAAAGACGGTATCATTGGCATGCAGACAGGCAGTGGCTCGACATTATACATTAACAAAAGATCATCCATGAAACATTCACCATAAGAAAAATAATATTAGATAACTAGTAAAATTAGCTTTTAATGGGATTTAATTTCATTTGTGATATAGTATTTTGACTTTCAGTAAACCTTTCTGATTTCCCATGAATGCAAGCAAACACCTTGTTATGTTGAGCTCTTTTCTTTTCCTCTTATGCACCCTGCGTTTAGCCCTGATACAGGCGTAGGATTCACCAGATTATTTTGCATTAGAAGAGTGCTATCTTTAGCAAGAGCAATTAAAGCAAAGGGGCTGCAGGCCAAAGCACTAGAGCTGTATAAGGATAGCAGAAGCTGTAGATTAAGCTATATATTAATTACTCAGTTCCCTACTTGGAGCTATGAACAGTGAATTCTTTAATTTCATGTTGCATTTTTAAGGTAGCTTGCAGTTCGCTAAACCCAACACATCAGGAGGTTTTCTATGTAGATATTAAAATGGTGGTGCTTTAGGAACTACTGTGGTGTTTTGAAAAACATCTGAGGCAGACTCCAGAGGCGGATCCAGAGGAAGCGTGCGGAGCAGCTTTTGGGGGTGTTCAGGTTGGTTGCTTTATGCAAACTCTTGCACAGGGTTTTATTTCCCTTACAGCCCTGACCTGTGCTGGTGGATTTGATGTTGTGGGTCCGAACGAAGGTCTGATTCAGGCAGGAAGGTCTCCTCATCTGCTCCCCCTCTGCGGTTTATGGAGGTGCTCACACAGCCTCTGTTGCTCACGGGATGCTCTCCGAATTAGCAGGTCTCTGTCGCAGAGGAGCTTCTGCTTTGGAAGAAGCTCATATCTTTGAACTTATTTGAATTATCCTCATCTGGGAAATGAATTATCCTTCAGCTCCTTCTCACCTCAGAAGCTCCCTGTCCCCTCAGTCACACTTTTGTCTCCCTTGTTATTGCTGTGCATCCTCCCTATGAGCTCTCCCCGCAGCTGGGGAAGCCCGCAACATCCCCTGGGAGCTGCTGCTAATTTCAAGCCAGGCACCAGGGCAGCTGCCTTGTGCCCAATGCCCAAGCAGGGGAGGAGGTCCTATTAATGTTCCTTTGTTCAGTTGATCTGGATCTTGTAAAACATGTGCTTTCAAAAGTCCTGACTCTGACCTGGGAAACAGGTGGCACCTCGTAAGCCTTTTCAAAGGGAGTTCTCCTCATCTGCTGTGTAATTTAGGCCCCTGCATTAAATATAACCGCGTGTGGAGCAATGCCTGCAACAATCGTGCTTGGGCCAATGTCTGCATGTCAGTTCAGTGGTGCTCTGCGTAAATGCAAGAGCCCCCACTGGGCACCCTCAGCCCGGGCTAAAGGCCTCTGCCTGCGGTGGCTATCATCTGTCACGCAAGCAAGGGATCCTTTGCGCCTTACTCCCGTCAAAAGCACAAACGCCCATTTACTGTATGGTAGATGAGGAAACAGCAGCAGCAACAATTTTCACACTGATTCTGAAATCCATCCCTGTGATAATGGAGAGATTAATATAATATAACATAATTTGGTAAGCATGCAATAGTTAACATTTAACTTCTCTGCCCCTTTTGTTCTGCCAGGAGCCTAAATGTCGGCCGTCGCTTGGGTGATGTGGAAAAAGCATGGCTTGAGATTGACCCAGGTGCTCAGCTTCCTTCAAGGTCGCTGTGTGGCTGGAGGATCCCGGAGAGAGGCGTGAGCTACCATCAGGCCCAGGAAGAAAATGCCCGTGCCCCGAAAGGGTTGTTGGAAGTGGTTTCAAGGGAAGATGGGGCAGACTGGTTGAGGACAGAGACCGCACGGCACGGCAGCGTGCTTGGCAGAGGTGCAGGAGAGGAGCCTGGATGGTGGGCAGGCAATGGGGGAGCCATGCCGCCAGCCGGGCAGGGGAGAGGGGAGGAGGCAGCGGCTTTCCTGCAGGTGGGAATGCTCAGGCGCAACTGGTGGCTAAACCAAGCGGTGTGGAAGAAGATGGATGAAAGATGGGGGAAGAATCCTTGAAAATGGCTCCCTGGCCATCCCAAAGCTGGAAGAGCTTGCTAGGTGTTCAGCTCTGAAAGCAGAGCTTGTTAGAGGCTTACAGCAGCCCTAGGTCTGACCACAAGACGTGACATAGCCTTCGCAATTGCCCTCCGGAGAGTCTTTCCCTCCGTGCTGGATGTACTGGGGGCACAGGCCCTTTTGCCTGTGAAGTTATGTGCAACAGACGGATGGTCTGAAAATTGCCCCAAGGTCACTTACTGTCTTTTCGTCTCAGTTTTATGAGATTCAGACATGAGGCTAACAAAGAAAAAGAAAACAGCATTGACCAAGACCTAGAAGTATTTAATGCCAATTGTTCCTCGGTAAAGGGGAGAAAACACGAACTCTCCATGGAAGAAGTCGAGGAGCTGATTGCCAGAGCTGCTGTGGTGGTGCTGGGCTTAGGGTCCTGTAAGAAGTCATTTGAAGGAGGCCGGTTGCTCATTCCTAATCTCTTGGCCTCCAGCACAAGGGACAATGAAAGAGTTTTCAGGCACATACTTTCAGCAGTCTTGGCAGCAGTTGCTTAAAATTAGTCCTTGCTTGTGGTTTCAGAGACTTGCCTCTTGGAGCAGGCCCATGGTATCCTCTGTATTTGTACAACGAGGAACACAACGGGACTCCAATCCCAATTAGAGTCTGAATATACACCTATATGTGTGTGTACGTATACGTGTACGTATACGTATAGCATAGATAAGCAGGCTGAGCAGCATCGGTGTGAACATCTCTGTGGCCAAGGCAGTGGCCCAGGCAAGCAGACCCAGAAGGGTCTGGGCTAGCCCTCCTTTCGCTGGGCCAGCAGCCCAGCTCCCTGCCTTGCCACAGGAGAAACCTTGCTCTCCCCCTTTCTTTGCTCAGGTGAAGCGTACTTGGCACACCGTTTTCTTGGAGATTGTAACACTGCAGGTCCCTGATAGTCACAAATACTAAATATATGTTTTATTTTAATTGATAAGTGCTGCTTACACTCTTTGATTAGCTCATGTGGAGGGTGGTGGCAGCCCGGTGGGGGCTTCTCAGAGCAACAGCATTCACTTTGGCCACACAGCACAACACAGTGTGCAGTACGACTTTGGTTTTGAGGATGGAAAATGTCTTTATTTCAACTAGATGTCCAAGCTGGGAAGCTGGGAGGGATTTTCCTGAGGGGAAGTTATCAGCCCTCTCCCTGGGAAAGGCGCGAGGCTGCTGAACCAGGGCATTTTGTTTGTTGTTATCTCCTCGCCCTGTCTGAGTTTAGTTCACGTAGCTCTGGGGCAACGCACGCACGCCTAGCTGGGCTAGCTTGTTGGCTATACTTTTCCTTTCCAATGAAAGGCTTTCTTCTGTGCAAGTTATTGTATATGAAAGCAAGCTGTTGTGCTGGGCTATACCATTAACCGTACTTAATCTAGGAGGGTTTCTGTAAACAGTCCATCATCTATTTAGTAATGGTGAGTAGGTCTAGCCACTCAGACATACCAGTGTAACGGGAAGGCTTTATCAGCAGGAATTTTGCAGGAATACTGATTTATTTCATTTACACAAAAACTATAAGGAGAGCTCTCTAAGTTTGTAAGGCTTGAAATGCCTAAACCAAATGGAACTATTAGAAGAACACAAAACTGCTCACTCAACTCTGCGAGCCCAGCTCCTCTCTCAGAAACCCACCTCTGCTGACTTCAGCCTAGATATATATTCTTTGCAATGTGTGAAGAGCCTTTGCTGACGCTGTCCTGAGAAGGGTGGGAGGAGGTCTCCATAAAGCTGAAGGAACCTCACAGCAAATGCTGTACCCCTGAGCCCTTCTTCCTTCAAACTTCACAGCATCTGGCGCAAGTACCTCTGCCAGCTGTGGTGGTTATGGAGTAGCGCAAGCAGAAAAGCTGCAAGCCATTTGGAGAAAAGAAGTAAGATACCTGACAGTAGGATGTCATGTGGAGGTGTCAGGGACACTCAGTAATTGCACCTGCGTGCTGTTGAGCAACCTCAGTTTTGGGGTGGTTGTTGGTGTTCCCTTGATGTACAGGAGGATCTGCCCCACTTCTCTATTACTACCAAATTCTGAAATCATTTGACACGAGAGTTGGTCAAACATACCATCCCATCCTGTTCATGTGCTTTCTTATGTGTTTTAACCTAAAAATACTTTTCCAGCAAGATTTTGGAGCAAGGTTTATTTTTAGTTTCTTTTAAGGCAATTTGGAGCCAGAAAGGAACAAAAAAGCTTCCAAACCCCAAACGAAACGGCGCCACCGAACAAAGGGGCTCTTGTTTGTAAACTTCCATTTTAAAGTGTTGTTGCACATTCTGCTGGAACAGTTTTTCATCTTTCACTTACACAGTCCAATTTTTTAAATACTAACCTATTCAAGAGTCAAGTACTTTTTAGTGCCTTTTTAAGCGTCTTTCCAGTGCTGCGTCTCTGTTTCCCAGAAAGCTAAACTCGGTTCTCTCCCATTTATTGATCCTCTCAGATAATGTCTCCAATGAGAAAAATAAGAGTGTTTCAGTTTGCAGAGAAGCGAAGTCAAAGAGACTGAGCTGAATCTGTCCTCTAATCTGTCAACCACCCAGCCTTCATCACTTAATGATCCTCACCTCATGTTTCTGCCACTTGCAGCACAAGAACAGGACTCTGTTTCAGAAAAAAACAACCCAGGAACAAAAAAAAATAAATCCCAATCCCTTGCTCCCCCCTCAGTTTTCCTTTGAATCTAGACGTGGTCTAGCCAGGGGAATTTTTTTTCTCTGCACTTCTACCTTAATATTTCTGTCCACATTGCTTTGCCTTTCTCTGCCGCCAAAGCTAAGTGTTTGCTGAATTAAATAAACCATGCCGTGTTGACAGAGCTTGTGAATGCTGCTATTGTCACCAAAATCCTTTCGCTGATCCGACCCCAAATCTTAATGCCAACTCTGCGCTTACTGGTGCGGTAGTAAGCGAACAAGAATCGATCACGCTGACGAGTCTAAGAGAATCTCCAAAAAGTCACTTTATGGGCTGGTTTTGTCACCAAGCGGCAAAACTTCAGGTGTGTTATACCTGGTCTGGTCTGAAATTGGTCCTGTCTGTCAGGAAAGGTTTTTAAATTAGTAAATGCTCAGTAAATTAGCAACACATTAGAGAAAAGCTTTTTGTCCTATCACTGAAATAAAAATAGTTGATGATTTCAGTTGCAAGGTAGTTAATAACATTGGATTTAATGGATTTCCAGTGTTTGCATAGTACAATAGGGGATGGTGCAAGGAAAATTATTGTTCCTATCATCTGTATTGTGGTGAGGAACCACAATGTAAAGTCTCTAAGATGAAAAATTAGAGCCATTTCTGGCAAGATAGTTTCTTAAGACCTTAAGAGGAGAGGTCTGAATTCTCAAAACAAAACCATAATAATGAAGTCCCCTAATTTTGCATATCTTAAATGCCTGTGCACTGTTATATATTCCAGAACCAAATACTCTTGTGTCCTACTGAGAAGTTAATGTAAAAAAATTGGGTCTACTCTTTTTGTGTGAGGTCTAGAAACAAACGTGTCCACCTTAGACTCCCGTCGGTCTGTGTCAAACCACCCAGTAAAACATCCTGCCTCAAATCCCACACCATTATCTTCTCTGACGCCTATTGTTCCTTCTCCTTTTGGGCACGCTGAACAGTAGCAGCAGGAGAAGAGACACTTTGGGGACTTATGGCGAGGAGCTGATGGCTCAGACCAGTGTTGGAGTTCCAGAATTGGTATTGGTTTAAGGGTTTTGGTTTCTCTTATAGCATGTTTGCGTGAGACAACACGATAGCCTTTTTTAGCAATGTTTTCCTTTTCACTTTGTTTTTCTTTCTGACAACATAGTGCACAAAAACTGGATGGGGTTGTATAGAGAGCTGCTGCGTGAATGACTCATGCTGTCTCTAGACATTGTATTTCACCAACGTGCGTCCTAATCTGAGAACTATGGTCTCAGCCCTGTGGTTTAGGTGAGTCACGCTCAACCCAGCACCTGGCACCAGGAGAAAGGCAGCTTTCGTTGACTTTTCCCAGTTTGGCCCTCGTCAGGGCATACTTACTGCTGGGTTACGTGTGGTCTCATGGAAGCAGTCTACCTGTTGCACTGACCTTTGCCTCTTAGGCAGGGTCCCCTGGCTTTACTGATGCTTTGGTGTCAAAGAAGCCTGCAAGAAGCCCAGTTTCGCCAAAAATGGGCCCTTTCTGTGTGAGCTTTCTGGTTTACAGAAATAAGGGGAATTATATTCTTCCTCCTTAAGGTATGAGGAGAAAAGTGTCATAGTTTATAATGCTTTCAGGTTCATAAGCAGAAGCTCTGGGCTATCAAGGCTTGCTCTGTTGAGGCTCTGGCATCTCGGAGGATTGCAGGAGATCTGGCTCCCAGGAGACCGCGGGCTTTGGAGGCAATGGAAGAGCATGGCAGCAGCAAATCATTTCCTTCCTCGGCCAAGGGAGACTGAGAGACCCATGGCTTTTACAAAATCTCTTGTTCAAACGACGGTGCCAACCTTGCCGTGGCAGTGACCAGCAGAGTCTGGGGTACCGCTTGACTCCTGCTACGCAAGCAGAGGCTGGTACAAACCAAACTGATAATTCACGTCCACTGGAATTCAGATTGTAGCTCAGAAGTGACTCTTTAAAAGCTCCAGAATAATTATTTCACCTGGAGTTGGAATTTTTTCTTCAGGCTCAACTTACAGTTTATAAATATGTGAGATAGGAGATTGGTAATTCAGTTTATAGTTTGTATGAACCCTGAAGCTTATGTCAATGCTGTTATCTATTATAGAAATGCAAACATGCTCTTTGATGTGTTATTCTCAGTGACTTGGGAGGATAAAGACGGAATACTCTATGGGCATTTGTAAAAGAAATTCAGAAATTGCAAGTCTACTAGGACCTAATATATTTTCTTTTTTTTTTTCCTCTTCTGCAATCTGCTTGATTACAGTAACTTAAAAACAAGAGAAATATTGCATCTGTCTAGGTTTGTGCAGTAGGAGAGCTCAAAACGGTTTCCCTGCTATGCCAAAACCCCTTTTTTGAGCATGCCGAACATTTATATTATAGTGGAAGGGAAATTTGGTGCCACACATCTATGATTTATTCTGTTGGATGGGTTTTCTTGCTATAGGAGCACCTCCTGCTGGCTCTGCACTGCACTGCCTTTGGACTGCTCATGTTTTCCAGACTTGGGAATAACAAGGAAGCCAAGCAAGGTTTCTTGAGATAAAGGAAAATGATCAGCATGGGACCAGCTCTGTCACTGTGAGTGGTGATAGGGACACTCTGGTGACTGACACTACCCAATCTGCTACAGATACATATTTATATAGTCCCTAATGGAGTATTAGTAGTCCACTAACTCAGTTCGAGAGGGTCATAACCCACTTTCTGTTCCCACATTTCCAGCTGAAGTCCACAGAAGAGCTGGCAGTAAAACTTGGTAACAGGGAGGTGAGAAATAGCAAGATGACATTGTGCTTGTCCCTGGTAGCTTCAACTAGTCCGTGAAAAATAATTAGGAATGTTTTTCCACCAAAAATGCCATTTTTATTAAAAAAAGTGAATGGGTTTGTGACCATTTCAGGGAATTTTATTTGAAAATATAAAAGCAAGATATTAATACATTTTTGATTACTGCCACAACAAGCAGCTTCAGTGTTTTGTTTCCAAGTAATTTTTTCTTGAAGGTTTGTGTTTTATTTTTTTAGGAAGCAGTTTAAAAGTAATTTTTAAAAATAAATTAAGTCAAACTACAAATGAGATGTTAAATGTAAGCTAAATAAGCTACCCTGACCAGAGTGTTTTTTTCCTTGGAAAACTAAAACAATTGAAAATCCTTGCTGTCATTCAGATGCACAGCAGAAATAAGTTTGAAATATCAACATTTCCCCCAGAATGAGAGCACTGCCAGCGCTGACATTTGTTCCCTTTGGTGATCAAAGCTCTTGGGATGGATGGAGATGACATAAAGAAAACGTGGTTTGTTCGTTTAAATGCAGTGGGTGGGGAGAATGAGAGAGCAGAGCGTTGTAGGGAGTAGGACTCTACCAGAAAACGAGCAGTAAAGATCTGTTCATCAATGCCTATTACTAGTAGTAAGCATTAACACTGTAGCAGCACTTAAAGGCTCCTGTTATTTATTGTTATTCCAATAGTATATAAAGGGGCTGTTGAGATAGACACCAGAAAACAAGCACAAGAAGACACAGACCTTCCTTGTCCCTACAGCAATTAAGCTTTTGTTTTACAAAGGGACGACCCACGGTTTATTAGAAAAGCATTTTCTTCTTTATTGCCCTGTTTTAATATTTTGACACACCCTAATGAAAACACAGCATGCCACTACAATGCCATGCTGTACTCTGTCGTCATGTGTTTTATGGCTGTGTGTACCCTCCGGCGCGTTTCTGCAGCTTCCTCCCTTGGTTAGTTGTCACCTATGGCCGGCTGGCTGCTCCTAGGGAGGATGCCGCAAAGGTGATCGGTAGGGTTCTGATGGCACCCATCGCAAATGCACGCGCATCAGCCCCGACAAATGCTCAGCCGGGACAGTGCCCACAGTCCTACATGCTGTATGGCACACATTTTACAGAAAGAAAAACTAGGAAATAATTTGGAAATACGGTAGAAAATGGTTTAAAACTTCTCTGGGGCTATTCTGGTAAATCTTGCTGCTTGTAAAGGCAGGCTCCTTTTATCTCATAGGGACTGAAAGGCAAAAGAAAATTATGACTAACATTTTTAAGAATTAGAAAAAATTACCTAACCCCACATATTTGGAATATCAGAATATTGCCATTTAAGGCTGTGATATTCAAAAGAGCTTACGGGAGCGTGGCACCCGGACCTACCCCTACCCCCATTGAAATGCATATTAATTTCCTATCAACTTTCAGGTGAGGGATCAAAACTCTTCAGCTCTCACTGAATTTCCCTGGGAGTTTGGTGACTTGCAAAAATCCCAGCTCAAACCTCCTAGCTGTCACTCTCCTTTCAGGGGGAACTGGGTGCCTATTGCGAAAATCCCAGGCTGAAGAGCCTGATAACTCCTGGCTTTCAGGGCGGGAAGCAAGCACTGTGCATCCGACCCAAAAGCCAGCAGGAATCTCTCTTTTCCAGTGCAGAGGGTTTTGACATTTTGGCCTTAGCTACATCCCTCAAGCTGGATGGAATATGACCTGTCTGAGGCTTGTGATGTGTTTCGCTTATTCGGGCATCAAGGAGAGTCTATGTCTGGGCAAAAGAAAGCAGTATTTAATCTGGCTGTAGTGATCCGTTTCTATTAAGTAGTTACTGTTTGAAAGGTGACCAAAAATTTGCACTGACAAAAAGTAGGTCTCCTGAGCTGGACTAGGGGGTGAAGACGGTTTGGGCAGTCACAAACATATATTGCCTTATATTCCCAGCCCATTTCAGTGCCACTGTCACATAAATGACTTTCTGAGAGGACAAGTAACGTGTGCGTTATTTCATATGGAAGGAGGTCTGCGCAGCGGCTTTGCAAGTCAGCACAGAACATAATCAGCTGCGGTCAGTGGGATGCTGCCGGGGCAGCAGCAGTCACTTGTACAAATCTAATGACGAGACTGTTGTATGTGTGGGGTGTGCTTGCACGCGTGTACGTGGGGGTGCACACCCTGCCGCGTGCACACGCGCGCGCAGATGGACAGCAGCAACAAGAGGGGCTGCTCCTGGGAGAAACAAATCTGCTTTACACTAACAGCTCCGGATCTGTGTTTTATTTAGAACAAATAATGCTCGTGTATCAAACAAATAAACCAGCCCTGCTTGCCAGTGCTCTCAGAGCGATGGTAATTACACAGATTTTTGGTCAGTCCTGTCATATTTACTCCACTAAGTTGATTAACCTATGTAATGAGTACAGGACTGTGACCAATACTGACCCCACATCAAAGGCTGGTATTGCTGCTGTGTGCTGACCTGAATTTTAATTGTTCACTAGGTTTTGTAATTAAACCACAAATGTGCTAAAGAAGAGATTAGGCATTTTAGCTGGCAGCATATCCATTTTCCCAGGTGTGCCAGTTGTGTACACTATAAAACATCTGATGCCCACCTCAATATGCAAGTATCTAACGACATGACACTTCACAGATATTTAAAGCCTCTTCTATTTTTTTTGCCTGATATCTTAAAATGGGGAACAAATGTAATTTATATGCTAAAACTTTTCTATATACATTACTGTGTATCACCAAAGCTCTCGCATAAAGGTATATAAATAAACCAACAATGAATAAATTAGGACTTCAAGTGTCTGCGAAGTTCCCACAGGCTTACACACTCAGTCCTCAGAGTCCAAAAAAGCTACTGCAGACAGATGTGTTTGCCTACTTCAGGATCATCAGTGTGGTACATCTGTTGCTTCAGCCAGTGGCTATGCCAGACTCGAGAGAAAACACGTTGCTCCTTAAATGAAGACAACTATCAGAAATAAATGAGAACATTTGGAAAGCTACCCGTGCCTCACTTTTGTTTGAAAGACACTTCTCTTTTGGAAGCTCTCGAACATAAAAGAGAGGAACTGCGCTGCCTCACACTCCACACGACCCCGCATTCTCTCGTTTTGCTGGAGAAAACACGTGTTTCGACATCTGAGTTTTCCAGCATGTGCTGCCTTATACCTCACGCGCCTGCTACTTTGGCAAGGAGAAGTCCAGTGCGTCTGCTGGTGCAGCTCCCTGCTTTGCTTCTGACCACACAGAGGAGACAGAACTAGAACGAAGTCAGTGAACCTGGAGTTGGGTGGGTTGCGCTGGAAGGGAACAACTGGGAAGATCCATCTTTCATTCATAACATTTTGCTTGAAACATATGGGAGGAATTAGGAGCTACATTTTCATCTTGATCAGCTGGGACTCGGGAGCATGTCTTGAAATTTATGCAAGACCATGAATTTGGTCTGAAACTATTTGGTGTGCTTGCACTTCTTCCATCTTCCTGTGATTTAGTCCTCCTGTGATCTACCAGCGATGGGTGTCCTCAGGCCTCACAAAAAGTTGTTGACTCTGTGCATTTGATTGTGAGCAGAGAGCTTGGCTGAAGGAAGAGCAAAACCCAGATTTTTTTCCTTCAGGAAGACTGTTGTGCATAAAGAATAATAAGGACAAGACAACAAAATGTGGCAGGTTTGGGGAGTAGCAATTTCTGAGATGCAGGCTATTTGTCTCACACCTTTGATAGCCAGAGTTCCTTACATGGGCAATTTGCAGTTGTCTACTGATACTTTGGAAAAAAAAATTTGTATGTGGCTGTGTAATTTACTGAGATGGTGAGACAATCCTAGTTGTCTTTTTTTTTTTATTAAAAAAACCACCCTGCAGACTAAAAAGTACCCACCTGGCACTGAATAGTGTCCTGTAGACACTGGTCTTAACGTAACATTTGCAACGTAGTCTCCAGGGACAATCTCTGCTTTGTTTTTCTTTCCTGTGTGCTGCCCAGGAATCCCGAAGGCATCTCTGGGAAGATTTTTCTTTCAACGGGGGAATTGTTTGTTCAGACACGTAGTTGAGTTCACCAACTGGATGCGTTTTTTTCCTTTGCAGTGTGCTCCAGTATGCCTTGGTCCACTCTGAGAGCCTCAGAAGCCAACTGAGCGTTGTTTGGGTGTGAACTTCTCTGCCTGTTTCCCAGCTCAGGTGGCTCTGAGGCACAAGACCGCAACCTATTTCGGTTGGTCCTGCCATGAGGGGAATTTCTGGATGCTGGGGTTTTTAAGAGCGCTGATTTATGTCATACTGGCATCAGCGTACTGACATTTTTCTACCATTTTGCAATGGTTATTCATGCATTTAAGCATGTGACCAGCCTTGAAAAATCAGTGAGAACTCTTAAATGCGGACTGCTGGACTCTATGAAGAATGACGCCTTCGTTACCAGGCCTGAATACACGCAGGAACCTTGCTTCCTTGTTCAGAAGCACCCTCGCCTTTGCAGAAAATAACCGTACCTGAAGCCTGCTGTGTCTGGCTTCCTTGAATGTATTTGCAAGGACTGAGTGTTAAGTAAAATACCTGCTAGCTAAAGAAAATAATGTAGCCCTGCCCGAAATACTGATGTGGTATATTCCTTAAGAGTGCCTGCATGCACCTGTAAAGAGCAGATTTTAGATTGTAAATAAGACCTCCAAATTTTCCTCCTGTGTCTTAAGCTTGCAATGACAAAAGCCCATGCAGTGCATAATGATGCCTCCAAACAAAAATATGTAAATGTGCTAAAAAAAGAAAAGCATTTGCTTTCCAGAAATCTCAAGCTCTATGAAATAGGTTTTGACTCTTAAATTGAGACAACAGTATTCAAATAAAACTAAATGTGGTAAACCAAGATCAAAATCCTAATACAAGAATTAACAGGGAAGAGAAGCCATAAACAAATTACTGAAATATAATTTTAAGGTAAATATGTTAATTTAAAATAAGTTTGCAAACTCATTTTAAAGATGTAATTTCAAGAGAGAATAACCAGTTTAAAATTAATATAATTTATTAACAATTAAAAATTATAACACAAGCAGAGGGAGGTTGAAGGTGAAATATTGAGTTTCCTTTGATAGGTAGAGTAATTATGAAGTATGCTTTTGAAGTTCAAGAAGAGAGCCTTAGGACACAACATTTTTTAAAGCAAAAATTGGCTTGCACTCTGTTCAAGTGATTTATTTTGCACTAAGAAATGGGTGTGAGACATGATGTGATTTAAAATGTCATCCCTTGATGGAACTGCTTGAGGGTGACATCATTTTTTTTTTTTCTTTTTTCTCTCCTTTTATTTATATATTTGGCTGCTTGATTTCTAAAGTTTTCTATCTTAGGGGATCTACTGAAATTATGTAGAAATTAAAAAAACCCTAATCACCAACACCCCACCCTCCCCCAAATAAAACTTTCCCCTAAAGTTCAGGAAGCTAAAAGCTAGACTCTGGAGGGAGCCACCGGGAAGGAATACACTTTTCAGTTGCATCTGTGTCATCCATGTTGTTTACTTGGTGTCCGACTTTGAGGAATACCAAATACCACGCCACCAAACAAATGCATGTAACAAATGTAGGAGTGTTGCTTGCCTTCAAAACCAGGCTGTCCCACACATGCCTGGACAGGGAGGACGGCTCCTCCTCTGTCCTCTCTATGTGCCTTTTTGCAGGAACGCTTCTAAAAGTTGGGAATGGACTTACACCTCTTACAGTTTTTCTTCAAGCAACACAGGATGTGATATATGTGGTAGCTAGTCAACATGATGACTTTTGTGACATGTTTGCTTGCACTGGGCTCTACTGGCAGGAGGAGGCAAAGCTGGCTGTTGTGGCACTGGGCCCGGAGGACAGAGGTGGTACTATGGCCAAAATACACCCTTGCTTACCTTTGCAGACTCAGCTCTTGTAAAGCTTTTGCTTAACCTCAGTGGCATTTTTATACACCTGGAGATTTTTATCATAAATCTCACAAATTTTGTTCGAAGCCCTAGCTACTGGAGGCAAGGGATTTATGTGGGAATCTCATAGATTTAACTTCATAGTGAAGCTCATGATATTTTACCTACTGCTAGCTGAATAGATCTTGTGGGTCCCAGATGGTACAAGCATCTGGACACGCAGTAGGTTGGTTGGGCAGCTGTAGGGGAGATCCACCTGCACTTGCTACCTATGGAAATTCCAGCCAAATTAAAAAAAAAGAAAAAAGAAAAACACAAACCCTTCAAGTTCACACAGATGTGCTCTGGAAAGCCCTGAGATGTGGATGCTCTTCTCTCTCTGAACTCCACCAGCTCTGTGGGGCTGAGCAATTGAAAACGAGAGGAATGTATTTCATCACCAGCATGAATAAATTATAACCAAATACACACAGGGCACAGATCTGCCAAGTAAGATAAGCCACTGTTTTCCTTGTCACTTTTCAAATAAAATTGCCATCTAATCTAAAATACGGCAGTCTTGCTGAAAGTCTGTGAATTCTCTTTGTATGAGGAACTGTAGCAAAGTTCATAGCCAGACTTGTTATAAAAACACAGAAGTTAAAAATAGCTGTGCAGTCAGGGAGCAGGATCCAGCTCTAAATGGGTGGCCCAGTTTGCTCTCACATTCAAGTATCGTAAACAAAAATCAACCCTTTTCTTTTTAGGCTGCTGCTGCTAGCTTTGTCTCTTGCCATGGGGAAATGTTGGCGCTTTCCTATCATCTGACAACTATTGACTATTTTTGTGGTCTTTGTTTGTTCGTGAAAGTTCTGTGTCAACAAAGTACCAGTATCATTTTGACTGTGCGCAGCACATCGTTGGGAAGGTGTTTCTAATGGAGGAGAGGGAGTAGCTTTTTTTTTGCAGAAGATTGGAAAGATTTCTGCAGGAACTTTGCGAGGAGCGGGGCCTTCTGCAGGACTTGCTGTTGCTCTGGTTAGTAGACAGAATTGCTGCTGCGCTGGGAGATGGATTGGCTCCTGGTCCCACTCTGACAGCCATGAGGCCTGCAAGAATTACACAGCCTAGGGTTTTGGGTGGAGCAATTCTGGAAGATTCATCCCAGCTGTGTCTCACACCAGGTGGCAAAACAAACCATAAAGGGCTGAGATGCTAGAGATGTTGTATGCCCATCTTCCTTGCTGTGCTGTGAGGAGGGGCTGCTGTGCTGTGAGTGCTGCCCTCCTTGTTGCACCATGGAGAATGCTGAGGCTTTGAAGGAGGAGGGGGTAAGAGATATCTAAGCTGGTATAAGTCTGTTATGACTAGAAGTAGTATTTTTTTTTTTTTGCTGAAATGCTTTGTTGAAGAACTGAGGCAAGCTCTCCATGTTTTCTGACTTGTGCTAATCCCCAGCCTTGCTAGAGCCTGTGCTGTTTTACTTTGCAGGCCTTGTATATGTCTATTAAATATAGCACAGAGAAGTCTATCCATCTATGAAATGGGAGCATAATATTTATTGATCTTACAAGGGTTTTCTTGAGGTAATATTTTCTTTTGTTTTTAACTGTAAGCCTTCTGAGACTGGGTTCTTGTCTTTTGTGACTGACTGATGCTAAGCAGAGGTGGTGTTAGAGGCAGACTGTAAAAAGTGCTTTAAAATCACTGGATGTGAGGGCTAAAGAATGAAAAGGCATTCCTTTGCTGTTTAAAATGTTGACAGTCTACAGAAAGCTGTAAGCATGTTCTCCATTACTAACTCATATTTTAATGTATGGTCTTATGAGAGCAACAGTATCTGCTATTTTCCTAATGCTGGTATTCCTAGGAGTTTACACACCTCTGATACGGAGTGAGGGATAAAGTCAAAATATGTATCTGTTACCCAAGATGTGTTTGATATTGTAGCCTATGGTGTCCTACTGCTGAATCTGCTCTTGCAAGAGGCTTGGAAAGCTGTTACAAAGCTGGGCAGCACACGGCTAATCTATAAAATCTTAAATATATGTAAAGCTGTGTACAAATGACACCTACTAACTGGAAATTCCTACAGATGAAAGATCTGGCAGCTGAATCACAGAATTTTATTCAGAGTAAATACTTACACCAACTTAATAGCCTGGAAACAGTTCCACTACTCAAACAGCCTTCAGAAGTATCGACTAATTCAAGAGTGGGCTGCTGTTAAAATAATAGAATCATAGAATTGTTTAGGTTGGAGAAGACCTTTAAGATCAAGTCCAACTGTTAAATCCAGTGTTGTCCTTTCTCCTTGGTATCCTCCAGGCTTTCTCTGGTGGGTTTTTGGTGTCTTTTTGTGTGATTCAGTAAAGCACTAGGCAAATTTTAATCTTGAACACAAGCTTAAATTCCTCTGGGTTTAGAAAAGCCTTTCAACATGTCCTTAAAGCTCGACACATTGTTGTCCAGGACCCGCATCCCCTTCCACCAGTAGCAAGACCCAGCATGGACAACCACATGTTGTCTCTTGGCTAGTGAGATGTTGAAGTAAGGAGGTGGTAAGCCTGCTCTTGTACTGCTTACTTGTAAATAAGTGCTTGAGTGTGGGTCTAATGGTTTGTATCACGCTGGAGGGATGGGATGGCTGCTGCTGCCTAGCAGGCAGTTTTGGCAGGTTGTGGCTGGTGACCCTGAGCTTTGCATGGGGCAGACTGCCAGGACAGGCGGAGGCAGAGGTGTGTCATGAGCCAGGGAGTTTGCTTGTGTCTTTCTTTTTCTCAGTACCTGATTAGAGGAGCACCTACATAATCACTGTTCCTCGCCCTTCCCCATCTCAGCTTCCTGCATTTTAGTTGTGGGTTGTGCTTGGGCCACCATACCAGCCCCAGCAAGGTGATGGGTGGTGCAGGAGGTGGGGGTCCTCTACACTGGCATTGCTGTTGCCCTTCTTTGCTTCTGGGGCACAGATGGTGGGGCTGGGTGGCCACACCACCTGTGTGGTCAGTCATTACATTTCCCTGGTGTTGGGGTCATTGCTGTGTTTTGCCTGCTGTGAGGATTTTAAAGAACTTTCTTATCACTGATAAATATCAAAGCTGGTGAGACCACTGTGTGTGGCTGAGGGTTTGCAGTATGAGAGCCTTAAATACTGATATACCTGATGCTATAACAATTTCAGCTACTTTAGCAAAAAATACCCAGGAAAGATCTCTAGTCCTTTCCAAGAGGGGAGTTGGCCTATTAAAATGAATGACTAAGAACCTGCCATGTTGCATGCATAAGTCATTTTCATATTTAGCTAATGAAAAATCTACTTGTTTTATTTTTGGTGAAGTTTCTGCTGCCCTGTGAGCTTGGTGTCTTGCTTTGCAGTTCAGGAACTGCTGGCCATGTAGTGCAAGGGAGCACTTTCCTTCTGTTCAAGCTAAAAGGATGCTCTAGAAATTAGGGTGGTCATCTAGGACATGGCAGGTTTATGTTTACCACTCTGCTCCCTTACTGGCTGCCTGTGTGATATTAAGTTTAGCCTCCATGTACCTTATCTCCCTGTTGAAAAACAGACATAGTGAGGACATGGTGGTGTGAGATTGCTAAAAATTGCCTTTTGATAGTATGGTGGTGTTATGGTCTAAGGTATACTTGCAGGTGAATATAATATAGTGTTTGTATATTAATATTTGGGAAGCTTGGCAGTGGGTTGCACAAAGCTGCTCCTACCAATCTGAAGAAAAAGTAACAAGAATGTTACCTTATTTTCTTAGTTAAGGACTTCTTTTAGTTAAGGACTTCTGGACACTATAATTGCAACAAAATTAACTAAATCCTGCTTATCATGGGTCTCTTCCAGTGTTTATAGAGAGGTCACCTGCTGAGCTTCATGCTGCCTAGCCTGGGCTGCTTCTGCTATGGGAACTAGTTTGCTGAAAGCTGGGTATCTGCTCTGCATTGCAGGGTGCAGTGGAGACATACCTTCAGTTTATGATTTCCAAAGCACTGCTCCTTCACATATACCAGATATTCCTTGGTGACTACTATTGCTTCATGAACTACTATGGGCTCAGGTTCTCTGTATTGTAATATGTAGACTGGACATGAGATATATAGAAGACTATTATATAGTGCCTTTTGAATTTCATGCTCAAGCACTGTGAAAGGCTACCAGGGCCTTACAGATTTATAAGGAAATTGTATATTCCTTATGCATTTCTTCCAATAAGTGTAGCCCATGCTCAGCATCTCTAAGGACTAGGTCTGTCCTTCTGAAATAAGAGCTAAGTTAAAAAAACTAAGCTTCTTGGGCTGAAAACCTCATTATAACTATTTCACCTCATTATTTAGTGAAGAACACTGTCAAATCTTAAAAAGAAGGAAATAACCCATATCCTACCTGTCACAAGTAGGAGAACTCCATGGATGTGTGTAGCCCAGCTGCCGAGCTGTTGGCTCAGCTTCTCTCAAGGAGAGCTACAAAGCCACATGGTGTCTCCGGGTGCTGGATTTTGTACTTGGACCTCTGTATTAAAACTCATATAGAGTGACAGCTCCCTATTGGATATACATCTGAAGAGCCGCAAGAGTGCAAGTCATTCCAGCAAGGATCTGGTATAAATTACACTCAGTAAATTGGCTCCAGATAAGTCTATTTTGGACTGTGGAACATGAAGAACTTGTGTGGTGTATTAAAGCCTCCTATTTCTTGCCCAAACCCTGTCTCTATGCAGGGAGCTGCCATCGCAGTCATAGAAATATAGAGCTAGAGGCTGGTAAGTTTTGGGTGGCAAAATCCTACTGAATCACATTTTGCACAAAGACTGCTATTAGCCTCCTGGGCATATTATTTAACAACTGGGAGACATGTAGTGGGATCTAAGAGCTGTATCAGATACTTCATTTAGCTGTAGCAAGTTATCTTTAAGTAAGTGGCAGCATGCATCTTGATTTTAATATATGCAGCCTGAGATTATGGAAGAGGTAGACATGCTATAGTTGTTTAAACCTCAAAATATGTTTAAAATAATTGATTTCCATGCATCTAAAGTAAAGATCAGTTATTCAAAACATATTTATATTTGCAAAAAAAAGTATGACAAAATAAATGCTTATAAATAATTTAAAACATATTTGGAGGCTTTTAATGTTGCAAAATATGTTTCTCTAACTGTGGTAAAACCTCAATAAATATGATTTAATAATTCTTTGTATAGCTAATACATAAGCATGCTATTGAGCAGAAGAAAAAAATCAGATTTAATTAAAAGTTTGGCAATGAGAGCATGAGTTCATGAAGCCATCTCCTAAGTTTACACCTGCTCTGTGAAAGGCATGCACAATTATAAGTATATGAAAAGAAACTGATGTTTGTTAAGAATCCCTAATTATTGATCCAGTGCAGGTGCAAACCAGTGCTTCATAATCAGATAAAGCTGTGTCAGGGGAGGTTTAGACTGGACATTAGGAAGCATTTCTTTACCGAGAGGGTGGTCAGACACTGGAACAGGCTTCCTAGAGAGGGGGTCGATGCCCCAAGCCTGTCAGTGTTTAACAGGCATTTGGACAATGCCCTTAACAACACGCTTTAACTTTTGGTCAGCCCTGAAGTGGTCAGGCAGTTGGACTAGGTGATTGTTGGAGGTCCCTTCCAACTGGGCTATTCTATATCAAGTGAGAAATGTTTGGTGAGGCTCTCTAGGCTATTGAGACCAAGAAGTGCAAAGTGAATTTTGAAATGGATGGAGGTAGCTAAAGGAGAATTTCTATACATTATTGGCATATAGAGTAACCAGTCAAAACCTCAACAATGTCCTGCACCTCTGCAGAAAGCTAAGGGATGTGCTTTTAGGGGCATATCAGGGTGTAAGAGGTAGAGAGAAATACTGCTAAGCTCAGTCATCCCTTGGAGTAAGGACTGGGCCACCTCCTAGGAGAAGATATGAAGGCAGGACTTCTCCAACTCTACCCTTCCCAGAAGCTGGGCAGCAGGCCCCAGTCCCTGTGACCACTTCTGTTCTCTACCCCTGGCAGCAGTGCGTGCCATGGACCTGGTGCTGGGGAGTTTTAGTTCCATGCCTGCGTCTTACCTACTGATGCAAACAAAAGGTGAGGTGTAATTCTTGCTTTACAACAAGAGGCAGGCTGGCTGCCCTTCCCTGGGCAGTTTCTGCTGCTTTCACTGGATGCTTCCTTGGAGTAAGGACTGCAGAGCACACACCAAAAGAACACTTAGACACCAAACATTTGGTGTCACTTCAGTCTCACTTGTAATGTAATTAAGCTGCCTGCCTGTAAAATGTTCCCTTCCTGTAGTAAAATAACTGTTACTTGAACTCCAGTTCAGATACTGAAGTTCCCTTCCCATAGTGAGATCAGTCCTGGCAAAAATAAATATAGACGGATGTAATAGTTTTGCAGTATGTAGATTTTGTGCTGGTTTTGACTCTATGCCTATTATATACTGTCATAATGCAATTGACTTCCTTGGAAATAGTTGCTGATTGCAGTAATTTGAAGGCTTGTCTACATGAAGTATGTTTAATAACTGAATTAGGGTGTGAATGTAAATCAATTAGCTTTTCAAGTCTATGTGGATACTCTTGCTCTCAGTGCCTTCATAGAGTTTGGGCTAATCCACAGTCAAAGTTAATTAGCATCTTAATCTGTTCTGTGCTAACTTTTTCCATGGTTGGCAGGCTAAATCAATATTGCTCCCAATACCTGTAAGCTCACAAATCACCTGTCTCTTCTCCTCCTTTCATTCATTCCCATTGTATAGCAGTGTGATTATATACTCAGTGTTTCTGAAATATTCTCAGCCTGGAATTCCCCAGTGAGAAGTTAAGTGTTTCATGTTGTGCTCTCTCCCTGTCTCTGTGATGATGAGCGTACCTATACACATGTGAAACTCCTAGGTCTCTACAGCGAAGAAGTTTAGGTGAGCATCTATCTTCCATACTATCAAATACTATTTTGCGCGCTTTTATGAAAAGGGTAATGCAACACAGAATGCTGTACATGGGTTCTTCCAGCTCTGAATTAGTCTCTTTTATCTGTCTCTGACCACAACAGATGTTGGCAGCCTTTCTATTCCATATCCTTAAGTCAGACTAAGAATATCAGTTCCGCTTAGAGAAGCTGTAGGGGGAAAATTAACCCTTTCGGGAGGCTTTTTCCTAATTTATTTTCTCTGTTTTTAAAGCTCTTGACTTAATTTAAAGGGGGGGGGAGGGAAGTCAGCAAATGTCCAAAATGACATACATCTTTGGGGCATGCTCAGTTTAAATTTCATAGAAGTGCTCATTGGTCTTTGCATTTTCAGTCAACTTCCCTCTTACTGGGGACACACAGACAGAGGTTAAAAAGATCACTGTGAATGTTGCTAATACACAGTTAGCAAAGGAATTTGCATGGAATGGCAGCAGCGCTGTAAAAGGCTCGGGAGTATAATCTTCAGCATAGACACCATAGGCAGTACTGGCCATCTCTGTGGAAAGTTAGCCCCCCTTGCCCTTCTCAAACAATCAATCAGTTCATTCTGTTGCACTGATTATGGTACAAAACATTATTTTAAAGGTTTGAAGAGAAGCAGCCTATTTTTCCCTATAGGCAGAGTTAACAAGAGCTTCACATGCCTAGATTCTCTTCAGGATAACCTTGGACTGTTGGCTTTCATCTTAAAACTCAAACAAAAGCAAGCAAGAAAAACAAAGCCATGAATCTATAATTTAAAATAATTACAAATGTGCAGATATTTTATTCCTATTTTTTTTACTTAAAGCTTGTCAGAAAGTCATAATAAAAAGAGAACACTATATATATTAATACTGTAATAATTTGAGAAGTGCCCATTATATCTCCACATAGCCCTTGCAGCCTGTTCACCGCTGCTCTCTGAGATGACCAGGTATCGGAAAGACCCTGGCAATGGCAGAACCAAGCCAGCATTCTTACCGTTTTCCCGCTGCACTTGTGCTTCTAACAGAGCCCTGTACAGCCTGATGCGTAGTGAGTTACATGTCTTCAAGGGAGAGGGCTGTAAGGATCTAATTTTACTGACTGATATGGACTGCAGAAGCATATACAGCTTGCTCATATCCTTTGTGGAGTTGGAAGCAGAGCCACCTTTTTTCTTTTTTCTTTTTTTTTTTCCACCACACAGAGACGCCATCACATATGTTCAGAGGCTGATGAGCTGAAAAGATCTGGGAGCCACATGTGACCAGCAGAACAAGCGTCAGCCTAGAGTAGAGTTTCAGTGGGAGATGACTTTTGGGAAAGTTCCCACAGAAATACCATTGTAGCATTTCTGTCCTTGCTGGGCCTGACTTCATTTATTCTGAGGCTACTTTACATGTCCCTGGTACCACAAAAATACCTTAAAGCAGGCATAAAGCACACTTGCAATCACATCAGGGCGCTCTGGCGTTGCCAGAGGGGTGCCACAAGGCTGCTTGTGTCAAGGCGGATCTGGCCCACTGTGTTAATTCATACAGTAGCTTCTGCTGAGTCACAGCGCCTGCCTTGCAGCCAGGAAAAGGAAGGGCTTGTTTTCATTAGGGGACATCAATGCTATCTGGTGGCTGCAGAGCACCAGGGCGCAGAGCGTGCCGAGGGAGGGTCACAGAAGGCTTTCTGGAATGCCAAGGCAGGAACACGTTAGTGTGATGAGTGACAGAGTTGGAAAGATGATATTTTCAATAATACAACACAACAGTCTAGCCTTAAGGCTTAATCTTCCAAGTGTAGAAAGTGGGGGTTGATCCCTTCTCTCCCATGAGAACAGAAGTAAAAGACGTCAGGAGGCTGGGATGACTGCAGAAGCAGGGAAGTTTCCAGCCAGTTTGCTTGTGAAAGTGTGGGCATCACCTTCTCTGAAGGCAGACCTGCAGGTCCTCTGGCCTGAGTCAGCCTCCAAATTAGTTGCCTCTTCAGAGAAGGGAGCAACAAAAGCAGGCTGGAGGAAGTGTAGAGGAAAAATAGTATTTCCCCCAAGTTACAGGCTTTTGATATCTCGGGTAAAGTTTGTCCAGCTTATAATGGACTTTCTGGACAGACAGGGTGTATGGGGGAAGGGAGTGGTGATGGGGGCAGCAATGGGAGTAGGTGGTAAGGGGAGGGCTGCTATCAGAAAGCATTGGTCTGTCATCTTGTTTTGTGCAGGAGATGGGACTGTGGAAGCCAATGGGTTCCTGCTGATGGAAATGGGAACCCACCGCTGCAGCCTTCCAGCAACCTGCTAGATGCAGGCAGGAGGAGGCAAGAAGATAAGCAAGGGCACCCCTTGGTCCTCCTTCCTGATGCTAAGAGGGTGTAGTGAAGTCTAGAGCTGAGAGGTCCTACCTCTGAGGGAACTGTCCTGACCCCTGACTCAGGAAAAAATACCTCATCCCACTGATTTCTCAACTGGTATCTAAGTATTTTATATGTGAAATTTGTAACTTGGGGAAAGCTGCAAGCCAAGCATTTCAGAGGCAGTCACCCCCACTGCTGGTGAGACTGTTAGACACAACAGAGAGGTTCTGGTCTCTGCCTCTGTGAATTGGTTCCTGATTTATATTGGACCATGCAGTACCCACCAGCACCACCTTCCTGGGTTCCAGCCTCCTGTATTGCCAGGGTACCATTAAAGGCCTCTAACCAGCATACTCCTGCGTACATGATGAGGATTTATGCCCTCTTAGGCAGAGATGGGATTTGAGACTGGGCGAGTGCTCTATCCACTTTTAAATAAGTGGGACACACGGTGGCCTTCTGTGGTTTTGTGCATCTGGCCCTTTGCTTCATTTGATTCTCCTTCAAGCACCCACAATTGAAACATTTCATATAGAAAACATTTTCTGCCCAGTGAGATCTCTTGCTTTCGCTGTTGTGACAAAAGAAATGAAAGTTTCAGAAGGGTTGCAGTCGGGACCCTCCCCTGTCCTCCCCGTTTTGTTGCCAACCTAAAAAATCAGTTATTCCCATAGTCCAACTCCAGGCAGTGTGTAAGGGACAGATCACGAAATGTCTTACTGTGGTGAGTGAGGGCTTTGGAGCTTCTACCCAAAAAACTTTTCTTGCTGGGAATTGATCTCTCATGCTTAGTGTGTGATTTAAACAGCAACATATCCTGCAATTACTATAAGATAATGTTAACTTATTTTAGAGCATGCCAGGCCTGTTGGTGAATGTTGTCTAATAATTGAGAGTCGGAGTGTTTCTTAGTTGCTTGTGGTAATGTGGTCTTCCTCTTTGCAGGGTTATCAGCCCTTTAAAGTGGGATCCAACAACTTTCCTCAAAAGAGTGGAATACTAGATTCAGCCAAGAAACACTTTGAAATTATATTTAACCTAAGGCTGCCAGGGTTACAGAACATGAAGGGATAATATTCTCTCTCTTCTTCAAATTCACGTGCACACGATTAATTGCATTATTTATCCATAGCTAAATACTGTATAAAGCTCTATCTTTATTAATCTTCATTGCAATTCAGCAGTGAAATATTTTTAGATATGATGTATGGTCTCTGCTCAGTGTTAATTTCTCCATTTCATTAATTTGTACTTTTGCATATATAAACAATTCTAATATACTGGAATTCTAATTTATTCCTTTTATGCTTGATAAACATCTAGTATTCATTGAAGAATATGGAAAAAAAATTAGATAAGCCAAATGGCACAATTGAGAGCAACAGCAGTGACTTCCTATAGTCTAATCTGTGTTTGTGGGATGCTTTTCCTAAAAGGATTCCTAAAAGCATCCTAAGTTGCTTCTACCTTCCTAAGAATATGAAAAAGCCCCATTGTCCCCAGGTTTGTTTTCATTGCAGTGTGGGACAGACATGCTAGAGAGAGCTCTAAATAAGATGGATTAAATTCCAGAAGTGCTGGAGACATAGCCTGGGATATTTAAAACTGGTCTAAGAACACTTAAAGATAGGAGAGGTGTAAAGGAATGAATTAGGTACTCAGAAGGTTCTCTCTTGTCTCTATGTTAATGCACTCCTCTCAGTTGCCCAGTTCAGTGTAAGCCTGGAGTTGACACAATTCCTCCAAATTTACTTTATTATCTTTGTACTAATTAGGGCCAGTCCATTTTTGTGAAGGAGGCTATTATGTCAGGTAAACAGGCCATCACAGGTGTTCTGCTCCACTGTTTGCAAGTGAGGGTGTGTGAATATTCAGATCTCTATGAACCTGAAAAAAGAAAGGCTGGCCTATCATCCAACAGGTAGAGATTGAGACTTGAAAAGTGCCCATCCAAATCACGTTAACTACCTTGAGGACTGGTGTAGGGTTGGAAGAATATAGGGCTCAAGCTGCTGGATACTTGGTTATCTTCCTGCCCGTTCATTTTGGGGCTGAAGAGTTCTGTTAACATTGGTGCATGTTCACATGAGTCATTGAGTCACGTTGCAATCGCAGATCATACTGCTGCTGCTAAAAAGGCTGTGGGTAAAATACACAAGCTCAGATTTTCTTTTCTCTAGGTTTGTTCTGCTGTCTGGGTCTTTTGAAACAAGTTTCCATATGAAATAGTCCCAAGGTTAAACTCTGTTACTAACCCCCTATGTCAACTACAGAGTTTCATGAACTGGCTACTGAGATCCTTAAGGAAAAAATCTGTACTTGTTGGGCCAGAGCAGGTTTTTGTTTATCATGATCTTCAGTGATGTGGGACTTTGAAATAGTGTTTCAATTTGATGGGCTATTAGTTTCTTTCTCTTCTGTATAATATTCCTTTCTTGACTGCATATTTTTATTCTGCGATATGACTAATATAAAAATATATTTTGCCTCAATCAATGACCACTGTTGCAGACAAACGTAGGTTTTCTGATATTTGGTTTTCAAGGAGTGTTCAAGAATAGGGTCTAGAGCATCCCTGAGGCTGTCCATCTATAAGCTTTGCCTACATTTTGGCCACCTGAATCTGTAGACTGAAATTCCACTCTGCCGTGGTCATCTTCTTTCCTTTCATCTCATGTCTTGAATGTCACCTCCATCTTGTTGGGGAAAAAGAAATAGGGTTGGAATAGAATAGTAACTCCCCTCTCCTATTTCATTGCCAACTGTTTTAGCTACAGATGGTGGCTGACTAATGATGAACATCCTGTTCCCTTCTGCTGCAGGAAGTCCACATAGGAGAGAAGAGCACAGATGCAATGGGAGCCTGCTGGACTCCCCACCCTTGAGAAGCTGCAAGTGGCAGCACTGTGCTGAGCTCCCAGGAACTGGGATGGCCTAAGAGATTGCCATGTACCTCCTGATGCTTCTTGGGTACTTGCAATGGTGATGCACCTGACTGTGTTTTGTGGTTTTTTAACGAAGTGCTGCAGTTTTCAGAGGTTGGCCATTTTAGTCCATGGTTTGAAATTTTTTTATGGTTTTATCTGGAGAAAAATATACCCCTGGTGACCATATTTCTGCTCAAATGTGACTTTTCTACTGAGCAAGTACTAGTAAAAATGGAATAGATCTTCAGAGCAATGCAATTCTTCAGATTGAAGAAGAAATCCCTGCAGATTTCAACTCCCAGTACTCCTGTGTCTTGCCTGGGTAGATGGAGTAAAGAAATAAGGAGGCTCTGAACCGTTAAGCTCAGCTGCAGCAAACTGACCAGCTTTTGCCTGAGAAGATACTACTTCTTGAGCTATACAGAGAACATGAGGTATTCGGTCTCCCTTGAGACAGGAAAGCTCTGAACTGTCCAAGTAAATCTACAGTTTAATCCAGTCCTGTAGTCTTTGAAGGACCCTGAGCAGAACTTGAACCCAGCCTGGACCAGATGTGCTGAACCCTTCCTGCTTTTGGCAGCTTGGAAACTTGTATCTGTCCAGTTCCAGGAATACTGATCCTCAAAAGTGACAGAGCCTTAATACATAGGTAATGTCAGAAAAGACATACAAAGGTTATATTCACCCCGGCATGGGGGAGTTGCTAGTTAATGTTATTCAATGAATAGGAAAAGATACTAAATTTGTAGGCTAAGTTATTTCTCTGTTTTAACGTTCCATGGATTCCAGTGCTTGGCACAGTAAACTTCATGTGATAAATTACACTTATAGTTTATTTTTACTTGCTTCACTTTTGCCATTGTGTTAATGAAGTCTCCAGAACTTACTTGAAGATTTTCAAAAAAGAACTTAGGTAGCCAGCTAAGAAATTGTAACCTGAGTATTTTCTTCTTTCTCCTACCTGCCTCTCTAAATACTACAAATGCCTGATGTACAAAAGAGAAAATATTTAGGGATAAACTGAAACTAGATTTAGGAAGCTATATGACATAAGCAAGTAGATCTAAAAATAGGTTATTTCTACTGTTTGTGATAGATATTCTAAGCCTCCCAAAGGACTACACAAGAAGTCCTTAGGAGCAAGATGATGGATGTTAAAGTAGTGTCATTTTTAGGCATTTTTCAAAGTAAGTGGCTATTTTTCTTGCCATTTGGGAGTTACACAACAGGATTAATGGTAACTAATGCAGTGTAGGTTTAGACAAAAAGTAGTCCCAGCAAGCAATTTTAAAAGTCTCTCCAACACTATTTGCTATTGTAAATAAATAGGACTATATGATCACATGACCTGATTTGTTGGCATGAGCACAGGATACGAACTTTAAGGTAAAGTTGCATATCACTTAAAATAATGTAAAAATTTTCCAGTGTTCATCCTCAAGTATTCCATATGTACTGCATTTCACAATATTTTGCTATATATTGTGCATTTTACATGTGCTGTCTCTCTGGCAAAATTTATCAACAGTTAGACATTTTACAAGTATCTGGCTGTATATACATTATTCTTGGTGATCCTTCCATTATATTAATTTTACTCAAGGTCACAAGGGAAGCATTGTTTCTATGCCTTGGGAAAAAGTTGTAAACCTTATAATAGAGTTGCTTTATAGAACAACAGCTGCAAATACTTTTTCTCCAATCCTCTTTTTTTCTCCTGCTTTTTGATACTTTCTGCAAAAGATTAGTAATTTTTGAAAAGGAAAACATCATAATCCTATAATGCACCTAAGCTCAGAAGTTGTTTGGCAATTTTAACTTCAATTAAGCCCTTTCCTTTCCCCACAAAGATGTGAAAGTAGAGGAAAAACAATTGAAAGACATGTCCTAGGTAAAAAATTTGCAAATCAAGATTGTTGAGAAAAGAATGCCACTTTTGATTTGGAAATACAGCTATTAAAACAAACAAGCAGTGGACTAATTATAGTTGTGGGGCAGCATTCTGTGGGAGTTGCAAAAATGAGGATAATGGTCCACACTCAGGGGAGAGAAGGGGAGCGGAGACAGAGGATGCTCAGTTGCAAGGCAGGCGAATAATGATACTTCAGCATGTCTAATTGTCTAATGCTGCAGTGTATATAAACTAGGGCAAGCTGAATATTATACAAATTAAAAGCAACCCAAGGCTGTCTTCTTTTTGTATGAGCTCTGCTCTAGTGCAGAAGAGCTGGCTTTGATGGGAGTTGTGTTTTCAGTGTGGCTCACTGCTTGGCTCTAGCAAGATGGAAGCAGAGGTTGCATTCAGTTGGTTTTGAAAGATGCAGTTGCATCAGGGCTGTGTTACTGTGAAAGACTTTTCCTACAATTCTGTTTTTGATCTCCAACAGTCCTGCTGCCTTGCCTTCAGAGATTTAAATTGGCAAGTGCTCAGTGTTGCTCTACGTCATGTCTTTGGATGTGAACTGAAGGTCTTCCTTGTGACCTTCCAAGTTGGCATGCGGAGTGCTGTGCACGGGATGTGCTAAGGGGAACAGGAGTGGTGTTGGAGCGCGGAGGCTTTGCATCATCTGGCTTCAGGCACTGGAAGTGCTTTGATTAGGAGCTTAATCTCCCTGTAGTGAATGCAGAGACAGGCTCCTCAGAGGAGAGACTTGGAGTACCTAGACTGGAAGCCTACCTCTTTCAAAATTTTTTCTGAGTTTTGGAATTACAGCATCTGTAACATCCCTCCTAAAGATACTAAGACCTGAAAAACTCTTGTTTGTGAAACTACTGAAAGAGATGGGGCCTAACACTTTGAGGAGAGGATGAGAGAAATAATGGAAGCTAATAAAGTGTAAAAAAATTGCAAATAGCAAAGAAAAGGTAGCTTGGGAACTTCTGTTTTCCCTATGCTACAACATGCTGCCTTCCAAACTCACCAAGCGATGTAACAAAAATGGAAGGTGGCCAGCTCTACTCCTTGGTTGCCTCTGTGGATATTTACAACTACTAAGCATCACTGTCTACCTTTCTCTCCCCACATCTCTCAAACTTATCTTTTAATCTTAATTCAGTTCCAGGGTTTTGGTAATGTTTAACTATGTTGTTAAGGATCTTAATTTAATCCATGTATTGTCTTTGAGTGGTAGTAAAAGCTGGCTAATAAGAAAAGTTAAACTGTGAACTAATTTTTCTGCAGCGGGAAGGGCTTGAGGCTTGTGTCCTATCACACGTTTTCCTGGACTGGGTCTTTTGGAGTCCAGCTCCGTTCCAAGCTTTTCCTAGTACAGGGTGCTGTCAGCTGCTCATGTGGGATGCTAGTGAGCCTCCTCCATCTCAAGGACTGAAACCATTTTGCCTCCAGCTTTAGCAAACATTACTTAACTTTTTTCCATAGTAACTTAAACCTGGGCAAAAATTAATGTATGTTAACAGGATACTTAATGTGAAAGGAAATGAGTCAATACAGCATCTGCCTATGGCATACAAACAAAAGACGCAAGCAGGTGCTTCTTTTTGGCAGCATCACTTCAACTGGTGCCGAAGCATGGGAACAGTAGTGCTTTGACACAGGCAGCATGTGAAATGGGTGGTGTGTTTTATCATCCTCACACTGGATGACAAAATATTGGGTAAGGATTTTCATCTCTCAATACCCAAAGTGAAGCTCTGATTTTGGTTACCCTGCTAAAAACTAAGTAGCTTCTGTCCATGTATCACTGTAAAAAACAGTCTACCTTGAAGAGATAGGAACATGGCCCCTGTAGAGAGATTTACAAAATCCTTATGTTTAGACAAGGATTAAACCCCTGCCTCTGCTCCTAATGAGAGCAAGAGAGCTGAGTCTATCTGCAATTTTTATCTTTATAGTGTCAGGCTCTTTTTGGTTCTGTTTGGGACTGGGGGGGTGAATGGGAAAATGCTGAAACCTGTGAGAGGGCCTGAACCCAAGGGTTTGCCCGTTTCAGGCTGAAGACTCACCAGATGGAGGTTATTAAGCAACCAAATTGGACAGTGTTTATCAGAAGTAACCAGACTTCTGAACTGCTTGAAGTTATCCTGTCAGGAGTTGAAAGTCACAGGTCGATCCTTCGTCAGGTTTCCCTGCAACAAACTTCCAAAGGTGAGAGCCAGCACTTTGCAAACTGCCAACATAAACATCTCCTTTCATGCAATGCTGGCAGTGTCTGCATATACAGATACATACATATGTCTCTAATTGCTAAAACTCCTTCCAGGGTCAGAGTAAAAAGAAAGCCACAAAACCATATCTTTAAACACCTTGATATAAAACCATAGATCTCAGCATACCCGAACTTTGGAGAGTTTGAAAAACCTTATCCCAATGTGGATTTTGTCTACAATGCACATCTCTACTATAGCTACAAGTTCAGTATGCTCATGCCTTTTAGTAGTTACGCAAGAAAATACCCAGAGACAGATTTGTGTAATTAAAATCCTGATTACTGAGGGGATCAGCATGTGATGAGGCAAGAAATGGTGGCTAATATCTGATGTTATCTTGCAAAAGAGAGCCCTAAAGCTTGAATTTGTTTAATGCTCATTTGGCTTCCCGTATACAAATGATACCGATCATCTTTTGACAAGCGCTGCTGATAATGGGTGAGAGCAGGAGTGTTACTTGGTTTTGGTTTGCATCGCTGAGCATGACATTTAAAAGCAGAGGAAGGCATTTGCTTCAAAGCTTTCAAGGAGTGTTTTCAGAGTCAACCTTCTCAAGCTTCACCTTCCCACTTCTGTGGGACTAGGTGCTTGCAGCAGCTTACCAACTGCGACCCAGCATCACCACCTGCTAGCAGACATCTCCAGTACTGCTGAAGACACTTCTGTGGCCAGCACTGGTTTGGGTATGTGTCTATAAAAAAGGTTATATGATGTGTTTGATTTCTGGAACAAGGGACTGGATTTGACCTAAAAATCCCTCTGAGAACTAGATATGCTTGTATATTGCCAGCCTTTCTCATGAGTTGGAAACTTGGCAAAGAAAAAGACCAAAATTACTTTATTCCCTCTGAAATTTCAGTGCTTCTGAAAATCACATCCATAGAGAGCTCTAGTTAGGCACTGACAAAGAATCCTTGCCTTTAATTAAATTGTAAGTATTTCTTGGTAGTGATTACAGTTATCATTTTAATTATTTCCACTAAGTACAATACCACTGGCTCACACTGGAGCTTCTCAAAATGCATCTCTCCCTACCTAGAAGGACAAATAGTGTGCTCTGATCAGTGAACTTATGTGATTTGGAGATACTGTAGTTAACAGAGATTAGTGTTTCTATGATTTTAAAGATTTAGCTGTCATTTTTCATTTACTTTTAAACCTCACTTTTCTTCTTTTTATCCTGAGGGCTTTACAGAAGGAGTTTCTTGTTAAATTTATCTTGGAGTTATTCAAACTGAGAAAAGAAAATTAAAGAATACCCACAGTTCCCATGAGAGGTGTGGAAAACACAGATTATTCAAGCTTTATTGGGGGGAAAAAAGGGCAAGAAGGGAATGAAGAAGATAAACAATTCTACCACGTAGGTCAAGAGGGCATCCCAACTTGCAGAGGATATTGTGTAGACTGAAGATAGCACCCCAGTGCCTGTGGGGTGGGTATGATGTGCCAGAGCTCCCTGGTGAGCAGTCCCCTGGTCCTGCTTATCTGCCCTCTGTTGCCCCAGCCTTGGAACTGTGCAAATTCCCTCCTGTCCCACCATGTGAGCAAGGGGACCTGCTCCTGCTCTTTGATCAAAATGACAGCGTTGCTCATGTGAGGAACACGTGGTGCCATACGATGGAGCATGTGCATCCATATTAGGTTGCCTGATCTGAGTTGCATAGCAGTCCTTCCTGCCTCTGGTTAGGGAATGATTTAGGTGGGACCCATTGAATACCTCTAATTGTGAGTAGTATGTATCTGGCCACATGAGGAGGAAGGTGTCCTGATGTAGACTCCCCCTGAAGGTGACTATCAGAGGCTGTATATGGTCCACCTGAGAAGTAGCTAGCCACTAAATTCGGTGTTTGTGCTAATAGAACATTTAGTATGTTTCATCCTCAGAGGGGGGAAAAAGATCATATTGTAAACTTGCAAATTCAAGATTAAAAAACTTCCTTTGACTATCTTAATTTTGTAGGAAACATTGCAAATGGCATCATTACCTATTCTGTTTAGGTTTTCATAGATGGGACAATCCCTAATTCACTGAACTTCATATATCTGTCTAGCTCACAAGGAGGAGACAAAGAAATGAAAAGCCTTCTCTGTCCCAGCAGGACAGCCAGGAATACAAGCAAGTATCACACAAGTCCCAGGTGAGAACACTGTCCTCCAGGCAAACAGCACCTAAAAACGCCAGTCCTGAAGCTGCCTCTCAAGTGCCTGAAAATACTTTGCTGGAGCTGAAGGGCTAGTTCAGACAAAACTAAAGGTTCCTTGTATTGATTAGGGCTCACTGAATAATTAGGCACAGTAATCGGACAACTTCTGTTCAAAACCACTACCAAATAAAAAGGAAAACAAGATTTTAACATTGATTTAATAATTCCAGCAATAAAAGGAACTTGAGCTCTCTAAAGCTGGTTATAGGTAATGCAAATGCTACACAGTGCCATGAAACATAGTAGATAGAGCAAAATTTCCCAGATGGATAAGGGGGAGCTTATTCTTCAGCTAGAAGAGACTTAGTTCTTGTGCAAGTGTCCTGTTTCAGTTTATATTAGCTGCTGTAGTGTCCTATGAAGTACTGATCTAGTGGGTATGATGATCTCTCTTGCATCTGGTCCCCAGTATTAATTCCTGTAATTTTTGTCAGTGTCTGAAATTACTAAGTAATTTTTAAATGCTCTGCTGGGTGACAATTGCTATTATCACTCATTCTTCTTTGTTTCAAATTCAGTGCATTTGTGTGTTCCTCCTGATATCTTCCCACTTCCTAAGTGTTCTTTTAAAGTGTTTTTTAGAGGCTCTCTGATTTTAGTCTACATGTCATAATTCCCCAAACCTGTTAAAATAAATTTCATCCTAGCCTGTAGCATTTCCATATGTAACCTTGCCTGTAAAAAATGAACAGAAATCAAACACTACTTCATTCAAAGTTTCTGCTTCTTGGTAAACAATCTCAAAAAAGCATCTATTATGTTAATAATTTTAGTTATTCATATCAACTTTCTCTTGAAATTTGTGCTTCACCTCTTTCAAATACTTGCAGAAACCTTGCATTCTTCTAACTCTTCTCCAGCTCAGATTGTTTTTCCTTTTCTCCTTTTGATTTTTTTATAGCCTTTTATTTTTTTTTCCTTGCAAACCTTAACTGGCTCTGCCTTCTCATTTAGTTTCTTCCTCCTCCTCCATTTCCAATACAGATTATTCTTTGTCCTTGGAGCTTTGAGTGGTCCCGTGTGAACACTCATCAGTTGCTGCTGCTGCTTTGCTGACATGAGGGTTGCAGTGCGCAGAACGGGAGAGTCAGCAATGCTTGGACCTTGATTATGAGAAGACCCTCCCCCTGCTACTTAAAACCTCCCTTGCAAACACTGGAGGGGAGGGGAAACACATGGTGGAGCTGATATATTAATACACATACAATAGCACCAATTGCCTGCAGGAGTAAAAAAACCCTGAACACCTAACTTGAGAACAAAATTAATTTTAAAATGTAGGTCATATGCTAATACAGCTCCCAGTGTAACCTGTGTAGCACCACCAAGCACAACATAGGAGTGGATTGTGCCTTCTTGTTTTCCTTGCTTGCTATATTTGCTGCTTTCTGTGTGTATACGACTAAATTAGTTGTCAGACTCAATGGCCACATTAAAGAAAGGATTCCTTCATCTAATGATCAATAACAATGCTTTACATTATTCTTATGGTGGGGACTGTTGCTGCTCCTCCTTCATCGCTGATGAGCAAAGGAGAGAAAAGGAAGGATTTCCCTCATGATCATGTTACCTGGTAGGCAAGCAGGCTGTGTTATGGGGGATGCTTGCTGTCCTGT
The DNA here is from genome assembly GCF_047370975.1 of Nipponia nippon. Lineage (NCBI taxonomy): Eukaryota > Metazoa > Chordata > Aves > Pelecaniformes > Threskiornithidae > Nipponia > Nipponia nippon. The sequence continues at coordinate 57,845,820 of NW_028262380.1, forward strand.
CTGTCTTGTGCTTTACAGCAGTTGTGCCCAGATGTTCTGGCTGGGGGGACTGGAGAGCTCGGACCTACCAGCAGAAGCAGGTTGTGCTTTGTGGCTGCCTTCTACATGGTGCGAGCGGACTTAATGCACAGTATGGTTTGATTTACATGCATAGAGTAGGCCCAGCGCTTTCCAGTAAAGCTGGATGTCCCTTCTCCTGTATGCCCTTCACAGTTTGTCTGTATATGAAGTCTCTGACTTTTGAATGACTGATCATCTCTGGGATGGTTTTTCTACTGCTGTTGGAGTTGTATCTTTACCACATGGTTCAGCCTTTGCAAAGTTCAGGATATTTAAATGGAGGCTGTGACAGATTTAGAGCTGCACAGTAAGAACTTATGAATACCATATGCTGACTTGGGTTATTGGGCTGTTTGCTGCATAATGATATTGTTTAATTTAATACAGGGGGATGGAGAGAAATAGGGGAGAGAAAAAGATGCAAGATAAGCTGCTTCTCAAAGCTTGAGTAATAAGGGGCAATACCAAAACAAGAAAGAGGCAGAGCTTGTCAAGAACAAACAAGCAAGCAACCAAATGGAGAAGTGGTATTTCAAAAAAAAAGTGTCTTAACACAGAGGGGATGGTTGGCTCTTTGAACCTCTAGAGCACCTATCTGGTAAAAGGCTGAACATGGGTGTCTGAGGAAACTGAGCTTACCTATGTTAGCATCTGGAGGAAGCAAGCATATAGGTGTATAGCAAACATATCAGGTCTCGCCTGCAGAGCTGGGTGAATTGCGTAGTGCGCATTAAAATGGGAATTCAGTGATGCTAATTAGTATTGTAGGAGTTTATTTTTGTCTCTTTTGGTTGTTAAAAAAAATTGTAAAAGGATTTGTGTTTTCTTCTAAGACCACTTTAAAACACAGTTTTTCAGTTTTTGTATCAAGGCTTAAGAAATTAGAAGTCAAGCAAGATATTGTTTCAGGCCAGTAAATCTTTTTCCTGCCTCAGCTTTTCACTTCAGTAAGAAAAATAAGGGGATTAATGCAGAGCAAGGTCTCTTGGATCTTCCAGCAAACTATAAGAAAATCAGTCCATACAGCCGTTTATAGTTGGTTCAGTACTTTAAAACCTTCCTCCTCAAAAGCTGCCAATAAAAAAACCTCAGATCTTGTTTTGAAAAGACTGATCACTGGGTAGATGCTGTCTGACTTTGATGGAAGAACTGGGAACTGGACCTTGTAAATGAGAGCAAAGGCTTTATTGAGTACTTCCACCCACTACAGCAAGTGCATCAGAATAATGCATGTTCCTCATGCTGGCAGCACTGGCCTGCAAGCTGCTTGGCTGCCTGATATCCCGGGAGCTGTGGAGATGTGGCTCCTGCTGTGCACACAAGAGCTGGATTTCTTGGCAGACCTGTACAGCCCACCTTGATCTCTGTGTGTTTAGATCTGGAGTGGTTTGGTATTACTGCTCACATGGTACAGCTGGCAAAGCAAGCACAGCTGAGCTAGTTAGGCAGTGCTCTGATAAAGATATAAGTAGGCCCCTTGGAGAAAGAGCAGAAAGTAGGTGGAAGTGTAGCTTCCCACAGTTATAACATAGGTTGCAATTAGAGGAAGGACTTGTTAAATTTTGTGATTCAAGTGCCAAGGGCAGACAGCCACTTTGTTGGGCTGCTTCTAGTAAAGATGAGCATGTAGCCCCTCGCATGAAGCATGTGAGGAGCACATGAGAATTCCAGTATTTCCTTTTTGCTACTATAGAAAGCAATTGCTGTGTTTGTTTATTTGTGAAAGCTGGCTGGCTGGATAAGGTGGTAACATGAAGTGCTGAGAAATGGCTTAGATGTTGTGCACCTGAATGGTCATCCTACTGAACAAGCAACTGCCCGTTTAAATGTCTACTTAATTATAGTGGGGCCAGTTTGTCCCATGTTCATAACAGTTGTGCCAGCATTTTTACAATAAACCTTCCTTATCTAAACTTTATATCTGTCCATAAAACGTTGCTCTAGGCAGGTATGTGATATATAAGATAGGAGGGAGGAAAAATGTATGTACCCATTACAAGTTAAGTTATAAGTGGGCATCGTGATTTTGAAGAAAATATTGTAGCTTGGCCCTATCTAGTAGACTTGCAATAAAGGTATGCCTGCTGTGGAGGAGAGCTGGGGCCCTTGTTCTCCTGATTGAGTGGGAAGCTGAGAGTCTGTTGCCTTGCTGATGACTGCCTGGTGGGGCTGTGCGATGCTCGCATTACCTGTCTGGACAGGATGGCAGCTGGCTGCAGTACTGCATGCTTTGGTCTGCTAGCCCTCAGTTGAACTGGTGATTACCACATCTGCTGTGATACAGCCCTCTGACCAAGTAATTTCATGTCTCCACTAAACTTCCATACCTTCAACTCTTATATAAATGACACAACACATTTTCCATTCCCTTTAGCTTCTTTTGTCTTTCCCCTCTGCTTTTATCGTTTGGGTTTGGCTTTCTTTTTTCAAAGTAGGCAAAACAACCATTTTTTTTAATGGTGTCTCCCATCATCACAAGAACCCACAAATGAAAAATTCAGCAAACTAGTGTTAGCGATTCCCCACACCTATACGTTTTTCTGTAGCTCTATGCTCTTTCTTAAAGGCACAGCTTTCAATGCCCTCTTAAAGGACAAAAATCATTCAGCACAAGAAGGTCTTTCCCTGGTTGGCTTTTCTAATCTGCTTGACTTTCTTGCCTCATCTCAGCTGTCCAGGTGCTTCTGTAGTTCCCTCAACCCAGCTTTGACTGGCTCACATCTGTTAAAGGGCCTGCTCATTTACAGTGCTCTGGTGACTTGGGGAAGTGTTATTGCCCCCATTTATCTAACTAAATATAGCCCAAAGGAGAGCAGTACGGACAGCAAATGACTGAGTCCGATCTGTCATAAGGAAAATGCAACTTCCCTTCTTTTCTGTGTAACTCATTGTTTTTTAAAGAAAAATTTGGTCAAGATATTTTTAAAAAGCACTAAGATGTTATATGAGACTATCATGTCATACCTTAGTTTATAATCCCATGACTTGTGTTTTCAGACTTGGAGTTTAAATGTGTGTTGTCAGTTTTGCTCATACGTCTTTTACATTTGCAGGTGCTTGTTTTTGTTATGTTTGTGGAAATCGGGTATTTAAATGTCAAAACCCCTGATACGATTATGTCTTCAGTTCATCTTTCCTGTGTTGAGGTAACTGCAGGGGCCTCTGATTATTAAGTAATGGGAATTAACAAGACAAATGTAAACATTTGTTCAAAGGGATTGTACTTGGAAATCTTAGAGGGCATGAAGCCATTATAGAGTAAAAGCCTGCCGGCCTGGGGCTGGTGGCGAATGCTGGCTTTCACAGCTACAAGCCCAGCCAGTTTCTCTGCTCTATGCTGTTTTATTTGCTTTTATATAGACATAGTTGGAATAGTCCATTTTTTCACAGTTAAGGCTCAGACACACTTTTTTCACCTGTACCCAATTGAAATACTCTATACAATGTCTGCTTT